>NC_058131.1:633250273-633335665 GCF_016433145.1 Gracilinanus agilis
AAAAAAAAAACAAAAAAAACTAAGAAAACCAAGTTCTTCTCTTGGCCTCTCCTCTCCAGAAAGCCTTATCCCTTTTAGAGCTCTGAAAACTTGGCACTTTCCCCATAGGCTCTAAGAACATGTATTTACCGGGAGACACTTGCTTAATTTGAGGTGAGAAAGTGATCTATTTGATTTGGCCGAGCAAAATGCTGCCATAAAGTCTCCAATAAAGTGCTTACCATGCATGTCATTTACTATTTTATGCCTCCTTAACATAACCTTTTATAGCTGCATTCTAATATTTAGCTTAGCAAACAGTGGTATTTTGAATGAAGCCATTCCTGAAATTTTTTTGTTCTTACGTAACTCAGCATGAATATAGAGCTATTAATTTCTTTTTCTTCATCTTTATTTTCACTTTGAAATGGATGATTTCAGCAAGTTCAGCCCCTCGCTTTTAGCCACATGCCTGTAAAATGAAATATTTTGTAAAAATTGGATCCAGGTAGGTTAGCTGGGAGAAGTCTTCCAACTCACTGATTAGGATAAACCACAACTGGGTAATCAATCATGAAGTTTGCTTTGTTTCCATGAGTGGTGAAGGGTCTTCCAGATGATATGGATGGTTTTGACACACTGTTTTTCCAGGCTCTTGATGGAAAGCTTTTTTTGGTACTAAGCAATCTGTCATGGAGCGAAAGGCACTTAGGAGAAACACTGTCAGCTTAAGAAATAATGTCTGAAAAGCTGCGTGCCACTTGCCGTGATCGCTGACTGGTGTTAATTTGAGATTATTGGCCTATTAGCTGAAAACTTGTGCAGAGGTGGTATAAAACTCAAAGGTGTATGGCCTTCAGAATGGACAGCAGAACGAAGCCTAGGATATTTTGATTCTTTGAGGTTCATACAGCTGAGGTCTGGCTGCAGAGCATTATTTGCCTAAGGAAAGTCAACTTGTCATTAGTGAAGGTTTGATGAGCCAGTCTGGGTATCATCCAGACCCACCACTGCTGCTTATCCCCTCTCCTTTGGCTGCCTTCCCTATGCACATTTTCTTGTTTATTAGCTACTATGCCAGTCCTTGGGCTGGGGAAATAAAAGGAAATAAAAGTTAAGAGTGTTCTCTCTGGCAGCACCAACGAAAGGCCTTAGTAGGGATGGTGCTGGAAAAATTGGCTTAAATGAAAATAGGGGATTATCCATGCTGTTTGTGATGATGTTATTGAAAAAGCATTGGCTTGGGATTTGGGAGACTGGATTTGAGAGCCAGTTCTGCCACTAATTAGCAGTCAATTCTCTTTAGGGGCCTCAGTTTTTTCATTTGTAAAACGAGTTTGTTATTTCTACCTGCATACCTTATGGACTTGTTGACCCCGTTATCATTGGCTTCTTCCATCCACACCTAAATTGACATCTTCTTCTTCTGTTAAACACAAAGTTGGAGAATCCAAAGGACATTGTGAAGATATATATGCAGATATTCCTATGGAATGCAAATCCTAGTAAGCTCTGCCATGTTAGAAAGGCTTTAAATATGGTGCCAGGAAGAGAATATCTGCTTTCTGAAGACTAGATTAATAATAATGTTGAAGATTAAAACTAGCATCTATTCAATGCTTTGAGGTGTACAAAAGGCTTTATATATTATCTAACTTGCTTCTCTCAGTAATCCTATGATTGGTGGTACTTTCCTCTATTTTACAGATGAGGAAACTGAGTTGAGTGATATTTGCAAGGTCACACTGGTTGGGAAGGGGAAAGGAAGGAGAATGGAATAAGCATTTGTGTGGTGCCTATTATGTGTCAGGTACTATGCTAGGTAATTTTTATCTATTATCTCACTATTTAAATATTACTCAAATATTATCTCACTTATTATTTATAACCACCTTGAGAGGTAGGTGATATTATTATCCTCATTTTACAGATGAGAAAACTGAGAAAAACAGAGTTTAAGTGACTTGCCCAGGGTCACATAGCTAATAAGTATCAATAATAGATTTGAACTCAGGTCTTTTTAACTGCAGGTACTATATATCCTACCACTGTGCTGCCTAGGTGCCTATACTTTACTATCATAGCAATATTAAATGTGAAGATAGGTATGAAATAAGTATGAATGTTAGCTAATTTTTTAGCCATGGCAAACAATGAAACTAATGATACAGAATGATTTTTGATCCTATATGTTCCCTCTCCATGTACTTCTAAAGTGAATTGGGTAGACTATGGGGCAGAGTTTTATGATCATAAAGTTTTACCCCAACAAATTTAACTTTTGGCATTCTAAATGAGAACTCCTCATCCAATGACCAATGAGTAGACATATTGCTGGAGGAAAGGAATCGGATCAGTATTGACAATCTTATTACTTCTATACTTACAGAATGAAAAAAACAATGGTAGCTAAATGGAAGATAAATTGAGGATTTGATTTTATTTTGATTCTAGAAACAAGAAATGTAATTTCATGAGATATTTGTTATTTCAGTAAGTATATAATTTTAGCCATTAAAATTTTACCATGAAAATAATAATTATTTAAGCACACACATTTTCAGAGGATAAAGAGGTAAAACAATTCTATAAAAACTTCCACAAATCTTCCCAATTAAATCTACATATACTTTGATACTTGGTAACTTCAAAGCAAAGATGGCTGTAGGGGAAGATGATGAAAAATGTGTCATTGTATAAACCTGAAGTGTAAAAATTGAGAGCCCAAAGGCTAGTAAACTGCACCAGAGTCAGATGGCTTGCATATTAGGAAGACTTCTTTGATTAAAAATCAGGAGTTACTCCACATGAAAAAACATCAGACATATAAAATTTAAATTGCTTATATTTCAATAGATGAAAAAGCGACTAATTTGTTATGTGAAAATTAGTCCTGAATTAGTTGTCTCTATAAAGCTATACCACTGGCTTGTTATAAAAAAGATTAAAATTCATGCAAAACTAAAAGAAAAAAATGAGAAAATGGTATCATGTGCAACAACAATAGCTCCAACATGACCTATTTAAGCAACAAGTCAGTGACAACAAATGTAAGGTGAATGGATGAAAGGACAGTGAAAGATGATAACCACTTTATATTTAAACTATGATTTTAACATATACAAATCAATTACACTGGCAAAGGAAACCAAAAGAGCCTAGAAAGCACTTTAATCACCAGCAGAGAAAGAGAGGAAAAGAAGATAGATAGGTAGATAGATAGATAGATAGAGACAGACAGACATAGACATAGACAGAAAGAGACAGAGACAGCGACAGAAAGAAGCAGAAAGAAGAGAGAATAGAAGAGAAGAAAGAGAGAGGAGAAAGAAAAATGAGAGAGAGAGAGAGAGAGAGGAGAAGAAGGAGGAAGAGAAGAGAGAAAGAATGGCCAAAGGCAATACCACTTCATGTAAATTCATTTGTAGGAATTTAAAGAAGAGGTTAGTAAA
Organism: Gracilinanus agilis; assembly: GCF_016433145.1. NCBI lineage: Eukaryota > Metazoa > Chordata > Mammalia > Didelphimorphia > Didelphidae > Gracilinanus > Gracilinanus agilis. The sequence goes on from NC_058131.1 coordinate 633,253,705, forward strand.
AAGATTTGTCATGTTGCCTCATATAATAGTGACAAGCAGTGAAGGGCAAAAAAGAAAGCTTAGGAAGAGATCCAGCTAAGCAAAGAAATCCCAGGGACATTAATGATGAAACTGGAAAGATGATAACAAATCAGTTAAAATGGAAAAGATCTGTTAATATTCTAAAAACAAATTCTTTACCACCAAGAGCAATGTAATACATCACCCTTGGAAACTAATGTCATAGCCTCAGAAGTACTGTATGAGGAAATAGAAATAGTATTAGAAAAAAAAGCAGATGGGAAGAATAACTGGACTAGAATAAGTATACACAGTGTAGTTTTGAAGGCTCAATTTCTCAAGATGTATGAAAGAGAGGAGGATGTCCAAATGGTGGAATATATGCCAGCTGTTACCAAAAACAAAACAAAAAGTGACTGAGATGCCAGTAATTAGCAATCTGAAACCACACACTTCTGTCTCTGTCTAGAATTCTCTTATGATGTCTCCTGGGTTCCCTTGGCTTTTTTTAAAGTTCCAGCTAAAAACTTCACAGTATTTTCTGATTTCCCTAAATTCTAGTGCCTTCTCTCTGTTGACTATCTCCAACTTATTTGTCTATATGTAGTTCATACATTGTTATTTGCATGGTGTCTCTACCATTAGACTATGTCCTTCTTGAGACAGGGATTATCTTTTGCCTTCCTTTGTATCTATAGCACTTAACACAGTGCCTAATATCCAGTAGGTGTCTGAAAAATATTTCCTGATTTTTGATGTGCATTGAAGAAGTCCTTGATGAAGCCAGACTTTCCCAAACAATATTCTACAGTACACCACATTTTTTAAGACCCTTATCTTCTGTCTTATAATCAATACTGTGTTTTGGTTCCAAGATAGAAGAGCTGTAAGGGCTAAGGAATGGGAGATAAGTTACTTGGCCAGGTCACACAGGTAGGAAGTGTCTGAGGCTACAATACAAGCGCCTTTCGTTTTTAGGCCTGATTCTTAATCCACTGAGCTACTTAGTTGCTACTCCCCCCACATCTTTACAGACATATCATTGATGGAAACTTGTAGAAAATATAAGATTCCAATATACTAGATTAAAAAAACCCAACTAGCTATAAAATGTTTTTATGCTTGAGAAAAATATTACCTTAAAAACCCTCTTCCAATGAAGTGATTCCTGTGCATATATCAGAATAAAGAAAGATTCCTTGTTAAAAGTAACAACAAAGATAATTTATTTCAATGACTTTTTTGATGGTCCAGGGTGAATGATGCATAAAACTTAAAGATGTATGAGCAACAAAGGGGATTGTCATAGAGAATATCTAGCAGAGTCCAAATGGAAGGGATTTTTCTTATACATGTCATTTAGGTGTTTCTGTCTGTGGATATCATTTTACTGTTGCTCTATGCCTTGGAAATTTGTAGAGTTACCTAAATAAAATTAATCACTGAGTTTGGCTCTATTGTTAGTGATTAGCTAATAATAATAGCTAGTATTTATATAATGCCTTAAAGTTTGCAAATAGCTTTATACATATTATTTCAATTGGTTCTCACAACAATCTTATGAAATAAATGCTATTAACACCCTCATTTTGCATATGAGGACTACTGAGGCTATGAGAAGTTATATCATTTGCCCAGGGTCACATGGCTAGTAAGTGTCTGAGGTAAGATTTGAATTCAGGTGTTCAAAACTCCAAATCTATCTCTTTATCCATTGTGCTATTTTTCTAACTCAGGGCAAATGATGCTAATTGTCCTGATTTTGATATGTAATTGGAAGGACAGTCTTTAGAGCTAGTCAATCAATTAACTAAAAAGTATTTATTTAATCAATTAATGTAACATATTAAAATGTAATAAATATTAAAATATGAATCCATTAATCAATAAGTATTTATTAAATTAGGCACAGTGGATAGAGCACTGGGCCTGGAGTCAGGAGGACCTTTGTTCAAATTCAGTCTCAGACACTTACTAGCTGTATGACTTTGGGCAAGTCACTTTACCCTATTTACCTCAGCTTCCTTATCTGTAAAATGAGTTGGAGAAGGATATAGCAAACCACTTGCCAGGAAAACTCCAAAGGAGTCATGAAGAGTCAAATATGACTGAAATGATTCAATGATGACAAATTTATTAAGTGCCTGTTATGTGCCAGACACTAGATTTGGCTTTGGTGAAACCAGGACAAAGTATGAAACAATCTCTGCTTGGAATTAGCTTACATTTTACATGTATTATGGAGAAAGTATTCCAGTAGATAATGAGCTGGTTTGGAATAGAATAGGAAGATACAAATAGGCTGAATTGCCTTTGGGAGTTGATAGAGATTTCTTAATAATCTTAAGCTTCTCTCTGAAATAAAAGTTCATCTTAATATTCTGGTGGTCTTTTATGGCAGTGAGTTATGCACTACCAGGGTTGATACCTGAATTGAAACTGAGTATCACCCAAGGGACAATCGATAGGTGCAGTGGTAGGTGTAAGCAGGCTGAAACATGTCAATGAAGAATTGCACCAGAGAAGTAAAATAAAAGATGTTATCAGAGAAAAAAGACAAGCAGAGAAATGGATAAGCAGAAAAAAGATGGACCAGCTATATAGCAAGAGTGATGGATAACTCTTATATAACCTTTATCTCTTCTAGTATCTCTCAAGTGTCAAGAGAACTAGACAAACTCACAGGGCATTGGATGGAATCTCCCTCCCAGTTCCCACCCTCTTCCCATGTGGATTTACATAAAGAAATAGAAGAAAGTTGCAAAGATGGTCAGGCTTGGGTTGTTGCAATTTAGATTTTTGAAGATGATGTCCACATCCAAGATCCCTTATTCATCTCCATTTGAAACGTATATCTTCTAGATTTTTCCCATTGGCACAGTAACTTTATAAGACACAGATGATCTGGACTGAGATCTAGAGATGATAAAGGATTGCTAAATATTAGTGAAGGTGGTAAGAGAATAAGGAAACCATGGCAGCATCAAACCCTGTTTTGAAACATGAAGTACTAAGCCTATATTCTGGGCTCCCAGGTAGGAAGGAGACCAGTGGGAATGTGAAGGGATTGATAGGAAAAGAAACCTGTAACTACCATCTATGGGTCATGTAAGCCATCCTAACTTAAGCAGCAAGGCACCCTGTAGGAGGGACAGGGGGCAATTTATGCCAGGGGAACAAAACCACGGCTTCCACCTCACCTGAGACTTGGATAGACATCTCTCGAATCTGACCCCAAGAGCCTTGGGAATAGAAATGCCTCCCAGGGCTGCTTCCAGAATAAGCCCTAAAGGCATCATTGAGGAGAGACATCACTATGGAGAAGTGACTCACCTTCCTTGTCATTGCTAACTTCTAAAAATAATTATTGGTGATAATAATAATCATATGCCAATCAGTTGCAGCTAGAATGCTGATCTTAGAACAGGAAGACCTGAGTTCAAATCCAAACTCAGATATTAGCTATGTGACCCTGGGCAAATCACTTAACCCTGTTTGCTTTGGTTTCCTCATTTGTCAAATGAGTTGGAGAAGGAAATGGTGAATCATTCCAATATCTTTGCTAAGAGAATCTCAAATGGGGTCATGAAGAATTAGACCGAGCAGCAACAATTAGAGCACTGGGAGTGGTAGCACCAATCCTGCTTCCACTCCAGCCATTACAGCTATCATCTTTAGAAACAACTCACATGGAGATGTAATCTGTCCATTACTTTTGTAGTCATAGCCTCAGATATTGAAGACTGAGAAAAGAGAGTTCTCACCACCCTAGACCTTGGCATCGACAAATAGTTCAACATCAAAAATAGATATGACTTTATCAGTGGAAATGACATTAAAGTGATATATTACCATCTTTGCTGCTATACTCTGTACTCTGTACATGGGACCTTTCCATTTGATTTGTGGCTGAAATCTTTTATGTGTTATCTCCTTTTTTTAAAACCCTTAACTTCTGTGTATTGGCTCCTTGGTAGAAGAGTGGTAAGGGTGGGCAATGGGGGTCAAGTGACTTGCCCAGGGTCACATAGCTGGGAAGTATCTGAGGCTGGATTTGAACCTAGGACCTCCCATCTCTAGGTCTGACTCAATCCACTGAGCTACCCAGCTGCCCCCTATGTTATCTCCTTCTTGAGAGCAGGGACAGTCTTGCTTTTCTGTTTGTGTCCCCAAGACTTTGTATGGTGCTTTGCACATAGCAAATAAATTCTTATTCATTCATTCACTCATTTCCCCAAAGATTCTCTAAACTCAAAGGTGACTAGAATTAGGAGTGGAACCCTATTGACTTGGTTGACTTACAGATGCTGGGATCCCCAGAGAGGACTATCCTATCCATTACCTTTCACTTCTAGGAAGAGAATCCTATTATTCATCTGGCAAGTAAGCATGGCAGAGTGAAAGATCACTGGATTTATAGTCAGGAATACCTGAGTTTGAATTTTGTCTTGGGAACTTACCAGTTCTGTGATTCTGGGAATATCATTTAACTTTTATTTGCCTCAGTTTCTCCATTTATAAAATGGGCATAACAATAGCACCTTCCTTACAGGGTTGTTGTGATGAAACAAATGAGAGCATCAGTGCTTTGCTAATCTAAAGTGCTAAATATATGTGTGTTCTTATTGGTAGACAGCTGGGACCCCCACCTGTCAATGAACACATCTAAACAATTCCCTTATATAAGCAGAAGATACATTTCTTTGGATTCTCTATTGACTGAATTCTTACACAAAGGTTTGTGGCTCAAGATTTTTCCTTTAGCTCGGTTCCCAGAAGATAAAAAGACACATGTATGTAGCATGTTAATGTTTTCAAAACATTTTACATATATGATTTCATTTGATTCTCATAACAACCTTGTGAGGTAGTTCTGTTCTTATGATTATTTTATAGGTTAGGTAACTGAAGCCTAGAGATATTAAGTGATTTGCCTAACTATAAGGTCCCACAGATAGGAAATTCCTGGGGAAGGATTGGAAACCAGGAATTCCTGATGTTAAAAACCCTTACACTATCCATTGCCTCGTTATAGGGATATAGGGTTGTCAGAACTGGAAACGAGGAAGAAGGAGTCACAATTGCTAGGTATTCTGGAAAGCTTGCTGGTTACACACATATTTGTACTCTTTTGGTCTACATTACTGATTAGCTGCTTGAGGGTTACCACCTTCTTTTCCTTCTTGAGGCCCCAGAGTTCTCCTTGAACTCCTTGACTAGTCTTAGGCTACCTCTCCCTATGGAAGGTTCTTATCAGAACTGGGTCATTGTCTCCATTCTCCTGTTCTGGGTTCATGCCTTATTTTCTCTTTATGTGACCAAAAAGAGATGTTAGAGAAACTTTATCTCTCATGGACAAAGTCCTTGGTCCAACCTGAGGGTTGACGTATACAATAGGAGGATCTTTCATTCAACTCGCGATCAATCAATAAACATTTATTAAGCACCTACTACGTTTCAGGCACTGTGCTAAGGGATACCAGAAAAGGTAAAAGATAATCCCTGCCTTCAAGGAGTTTACATTGTAGCAGCAAAGGCAACATGCAAAGAAGTATATACAAAGCAAACTATATACAAGATAAACAGAAAATCATTAAAATTCACTGGAATTAAGAAGGAATAGGGGACACTTCCCATAGAAGATAGAATTTTGGTTGGAACTTAAAGGAAACTCATCAGCTGGAGTGGAGGAAGGAGAGTGTTCAGGGCATGGAGGATAGAGTAAATGCCTGGATCAGAGAAATAGTGTCTTGTGCATGGAATAGCCAGGAGACCAGGGTCACTGGATAGAAGTACATGTTGGAGAGTGTGCCAAGTGACGGGAATACAAAGGCAAAGGCTTCTGCCTCCACAGAGCTTATATGCTTTGAGAATAAACTCACAACAGGATGCGATGGAAAGAATTAGGATGCAGAATAAGGACAACTTGGTTCTGGTTCTGCTTCTGACACTTGGTAGCTGTTGGGCAAAACACACAATGTCTCTGTGTTTCAGATTCCTGGTTGGTAAAATGAAAATGGTAACAATTCCTGTTCTCACAAGTTTATTATTAAAAAAAAATAAAATGAAATAACCTCATGAATGGAGAGAAGAGCATGGTTGTGAGAAGTATTAGTAAGATGTTTCTACTTATTGGAATTAAGGGTAGAGGAGGATCTGAGGGGTTGGAGGAGAATGAAGAGTTGAGGACGACTCTGAAGTTGTGAAACTGGGTGCCTGATGGATCTCAACAGAAACAGAGATAAAAAAGGCTGTTTTGGATATATTAAGTTTGAGACACCTACAGGACATCCATTTTTGTAATTCTATGATTTCTCTTTGTACTTGAAAACTTTAAAAGATGTTTTTAAATGTTGCAAACATATGCAATATTGAAAGCAGTGAAATCTGGGACTCAACACTATAATTATTTTCTAAGTGTATGAATATGAATATACTTATACAAATTCATTGTATAAAAGATATTTTTTCAATACTTGAGTTTGTCTCTTGGGGAACTGTGTACACAAAACAAGGAATATAATTATTTTGTGTAATGATGGAATCTTATAAATAATACTTGTTGGACAAGCAAGGCAGACCTTATGAAGACAATAATATTTATAGGTAATGGACTGATTAATAGGGTCATAGATCTAGAGTTATAAAGGGCTAGAGAGGTCATCTGATTTAAACCTCTAATTTTGCTGATAAGAAACTGAGGCTCACAAGTAGAAAGCCTTATCTAAGTTCATAGAGGAAGTAAGTGCCAGAACTAGGATTTGAATCCAAGAATTCTGACTCCAAATTTATAGAAAATATAGAAATCCCTATTTCTAACTACTTTAATTCTGATCTTATTGTTGTTGTTCAATCATGTCTAACTCTTCACGACCCTATTTTTTTCTTTTGGTAAAGATACTGGAGTGGTTTGTCATTTCCTTCTGCTCATTTTATAGATGAGGAAACTGAGGCAAACAGTGTTAAATGACTTTCCCAGGGTCAAATAGGTAATAAGTGATTGAGGCTGGATTTGAACTCAGGAAGATGAGTCTTCTTGACTTCAAGTCTGGCACTTTATCCAGTGTGCCACTGGGCTGCCCTAACTTCTGATCATTGGTCCCCTCGGATAAAATTCAGGGGAAATATTTAGCATTATGGATTAGAAGTAGTTCAGAGGTAGAATAGACAGACATTCATTCGTTTAACTCATCTAGCATTTATGAAATGCTTACTACGTTTTGCTCATCACTATGGTAGAAACAAAGCTAATTAAACCATGGTTTCTCCCTTCTGGGGGCTTATAATATGTAAGAGTAATGTGGCAGTCATTGTTTTCTGGGACTGATACATCATTATTTTATTTTTCATGTCTCAAAGTCAGTTCTTATAAAACTTATTTATTGGATCCCTAAACTGCATTTCTCCACAGCCTGTCTTTGTTGACACCGCTATCTGCCAACTTTATGCCTCAGAGGCCATACTAGAGCAGCCATTACAAAATAATATAGAAACACAAACAACACAGGACCTGGAACAATGGTAACTGCCAGTGATTTAGAAAACTCCTCAGATAACTGAAAAGAGGCATCCTAGGGATCACGTCTCCAATCAACAGTAGGAACTGCAATTTTAAAGCCCAATACCACTTTAAAAGTGAACATTTCTAAATCTGTGAGGGAGAGAAGCATCTGCAGTCCATGTACTGTCACCAGTTACATGGCTAGGGGCCAATTTAATTTCTGGGAATTGATGGTAGAATTGTTTTGAAGCCAAGTTTCCATATATTTCTCTTTCATACTTTTTGGATGAGTCTTTTGAATTTCTTTCTTTCTTCTTTCTTTCTTTCTTTCTTTCTTTCTTTCTTTCTTTCTTTCTTTCTTTCTTTCTTTCTTCCTTTTTTGTATTTTTCAGACATAGAAGTTCCGGAGTTTATGAAGAAGACATCTCCCTTTCATTTTGGTCTACTAGATGGTGGACTGTCTATAGGAGGGTACTGGGTTCTATTTAAACTTTGACTATTTCCTAGCACCTTGGACAGCGTTTCGGATTTGCTAATTGCTCAATCAATATTTATTTAAATTGGCCTTCACACTCTTGGATCCTGTGTAACCTGTCTGGTTGTGATTTTGAGATTGGATAGTAGATAAGGACAGCTTTATATGTAGGCAGAGTATGTGTTCAACTACTTTGAATTTTAAGACATTTAAAGTTACTATTACGAGGCAATTTGGGACAAATGCTCCCTTCATTCTCCATACCACCCCCCATCACATATAGATAGAGAATAGCTCTAGACGGGGGAGAGTTTAATGCAGTTGGATTGAAGGTAATCTAATATAGTACCGAGCAGAGACTCAGGTGGGGTTTTTTTGTAACTGAATATTCAATGCAGTTGGGTTTTATGCAATCTAATATTAGTCCTGAGTAGGGGTTTTATGTAATCTAATATTTAATACAGTTAGATTTTATAGAATCTAATATTAATACTGAGTAGAGGGTTGGGTGAGATTGGGCTTTATATAATCTAATATTTAATGCAGTTAGATTTTATATGATCTAATATTAATACTGAGTAGAGACTCAGGTGAGGTGAGGAAGATGAGTGCCTGGGAAAAGTGTGTGTGCATTGAGGGAACAGGGCTACACTGAACAGACCCAGATGGTAGAACCAGAGAGTATAGGATTAATTATGAAGGGGGGTTTAGAAATATTTTAGTGAAAACTATTGGTTGGGAAAATATTGGAGGTATGGGGTGAGGATAGTAAAGGATCTGTATAGACATTAATTCCTCATTGGGGAGAGGAATAAGCATTTCTATGGCACCTCCTATGTGCCAGGCACTGTGCTAAATGCTTTCACAAATATCTCATTTGATAAGAATTTGAACCTCCCAAGAATTTCCTGAGGTAGATACTATTATCAATATTTTACTTGAGGAGACTGAAGCAAACAGAGGTAAAGTGATTTGTCCAGAGTTATATAGCCAGTAAGTATATGCTGAGAAAATGTGAATATTAATGAAGAAGTGAATCATAGACTGGAAAAATGTTTTTTCAGCTGGAAAGTGTTAGGATTTAGGTAGGGTCCTCTGGTTTTGGATAAAGACATTTCAGAAAGAATAGAGAAGGGCTTAGAAAGTGAGGTTAAGGATGCAATTGTCAATTGACTTCCTAAGTCATCACTTCCCAAAACTTTTGGTGCTCTCTGGGTTTGAGTCTTCAAGCAGTTTGCAGCATAGCCCAATACATAAAACTTCCCCAGGGAGTTCATGATGCAGGCAAATACAAAAATGGATGGAAAGCCATGTAAAAGAGAACTCCTGAAGCTATATTGCTTAGCTACACAGAAGCTTCACCTGACAAACATTTTTGCTCTTCAATCACAGTAAAACATGGCACCCTGTAGCAAATATCAGCCCAGAGATTCTGGATCTCCTTGCTGTTATCCCCTACCAATAGGCAGTATCAAAATGAGAGAGGCAGGTGCCTTTATTAGAACTTGGGCGGAAACCGATATCTTCTGACCCCACAGCTCAATTGCTCTGTCTTTCTCATTGCAATAATAGGAGAGACCTTCAGGATCATCTGGTTTGACCTCTTTTGTTATGTAGAGGAGTAATGTGCGACCTAAAGGGATGAAATGATTTGCTCTAAGTCACACAAGAGCTTGCAGTAAGGCTAGGGTTCAAACAACGAGCCTCTTGATTCCAGTGTTCTTTCCATTGTAGTATGCTGCTGGACTTTGCTACTACAAGGCAATCTCAAGGGACTTATGATAAAGAATGTTATCCACAGCAAGAGAAAGAACTGTGGAGCAGAAAACCAGAAGAAAAACATATAATTTATTTATTTATATGGGTATGTGATTTGGGGTTTTGTTTTAAAAGATTGCTTTATTGCAAAAATGAATAATACGGAAATAGGTATAAGTGATAACATTTGTATAACCCAGTGGAAGGGCTTATTGGATCTGGGAGGGGGAAGGAAAGAAGGGAGGGAGAGAAAATGAATCATGTAAAGATGGAAAAATATTTAAAAATTTAAAAATGTATTCCTCTTAAAAAAAAAGAAATATTTGGCCTTAGGAGTAGAGAGGAAGATGGATTTACATTATCTTTCTGTGATGGGAAATGTGATTCATACTCTCAATGCTAGTAACCAATTTTTAACTTAATATTGGGATAAATTTGATAAGAATGCCCTACATGTGGGCTGATGAGCCAAAGCAACAAGCTCAACAGGAAAGGATCCTTGGGAAAAGAACCTCACATTTGAGCTCTGTCCCTATTGTCATGATCAGACATTGTTATCTTTAGAAATGCTTTTAAGAGAATTATATAAGAAAGAAGTCACCTTTGGATATGGTAGTAAAGTGGAAACAAATAAGTTTTATTTATTTATTTTGACAAAGATGTGACTCACATTTAGATATTTTCAATGCCTTTTCTTATCACAGGATCTAAGAAAGAAGGATTAAAGAGCAAAAAGCAAGAGAAATTGATTTTGTAAGTGATCCTTTAAGTTCAAGTGATCTAAATTTAAATCCCAATTGGACCATTATAGCATTAGTCCTGACTGGGGCATTGTGGTATAGTGGAAAGAACCCAGTTATCAAAACCAGAGGCTATTCTTTTACTATCTGTGTGATGTTGGACAAATCATTTCTCTTCTCGGGACCTCAGTTTTCTCATCTGTGAAATGGGAATAGGTTGCTCTTGATGATTTCTAAGGTACTTTGCTTCTTTAAATCCCCCAAACCTATAAGTTGCATCAAATATATTATGATGGAAAGAGCACTGGATTTGGAGCATAATTATGCTGATGATAATAATGGTACTTATATACAGCATTTAAGATTTGAAAAGTGCTGTACATATATCAACACACTTGATCTTCACAACCACCTTGTGAAGCAGGTGTGACAGTAGCCATTTTGTACTGTTACGATTAAAAATAATAAAGACTGATATAATAATATAAATTAATAGTTTAATTAAAGCCATGGCCATACTGGTAAAATATATATAAGACCGTGCCTATCTTTTATATTTACCGCTGGAGCCCATTCTTCCAGCCAGCGTTCTGGAAGACCAAGAGGCGTTACTTTTGGATTTCCTCCCATTTAAACTGTCCTATGCATGGGGACGTAGGTGTCCCCACGCCCAAAGAACCAGAAACCAGAAACCCGTTGGACCAAGGGAAATGTAGTTTGATAGCCCCCCATGTGTCCATAGGGGAAAAATATATATATATATATATATATACTTTTAGATGGCATCTCCCAAATTCCAATTTTACAGTACAGATGAGCAAACTGAGAGTGAGGCAATGTCATGCAATTAGTAAGTGTTTAACACAAGATTTGAACTCAGGCCTTCCTGGCTTTAAGTCTAGTACTTTATCATTATGCCTCACTTCACCTCTCCCAATCCTTCCCCTCACTGACCCGTCCTTTCATGCTGCACATGTCTTTCTTTAAATAAAACCTCTTTTAAAAAAAAGACTTCTTTAATACAAATTCTCCTTTTGGGTTTTAGACTTTTCTCATTTTTTCTCTAACTGGCATACAACAAACCATAAAGGAATGAAGCTTTTGGAGAGATGAACATACTGTCAACCTGAAGCTGAGGTGAAAGTTTAATCCTTATTGATGGATCCTTTCATGTGAGAGTTTTAAAAATAGGGATTCTTAACCTGGCGGACCATGGACCCCTTTAGGCAAATTTCAGGGTGTCTATGAACTTAGATGGGAAAATACAACTTTATTTTCATTAACCTTTAACTGAAAATTAGCATTTCCTGCAATTATTTAAACATGTTATTCTGAGAGGGTACCATAGGTTTCACCAGACTGTGAAAGAGATTAGTGACATAAAAAAGCCACAAACATCTCTATTTTAGAAACAGCTCTAGGCTTTCTTCTATGATTGAAGATAAACTGAAATACTTGGGAAGAGATGGATTGCTAAGCATTGATAAGCTTGAGACTCTGGGAGCTGAAGTATTAGTATCTTTTTATTATCAGTGAGCTTTTCAGAAGGACTCAGAGATAGGAGATAAGAAAAATTTGGCAAAGAGCAAGACAAATACAAGGATCCAGGATCTCCAAGATTCATCCTATTTGTTACATGACTTTGGTGCTTTCAGGCTACCAGGCTCACTTAGCTATAAGAGTCTCCTGTTAGTGTGTATTTCTCCTACAAAGGGGATGCTAAGAAGATCTTGATAAGGAAGCAAAAGTTTATGCAAGCATATGAATGAATGGAGCTTTATTAGAAATTATTCCCAAAAGAAGGCACAAGTATCCATATTATAATAATGAGCTGAATTTTCTTGTTGTCATATGGAGCTTCCACTAATGTACAACCCTCATGTCCCATTCCAGATTGGAGTTGTCCTAGGGTTCCCCAATGTAGCAAAGACTCTGGCAATTGGTGCCAAGGTGAAAAGTTTTAGGGTATGGATGCGTGTAGTGACACATCGGTAGTCTGAGGACCAGCCTAGCTCTTTGGAGAATCTTATTATTAACTTGGACACAAAGAGATTAATTTTTTGGCCACAGAATTAAATTTAAAATATTTATTTAAAAATATTGAGCATCACCCACATTTCTTTATACTTCCCTAAGCATCCTCTTACCACAGAACCATCACTTATAACAAAGAATAAAAAGGGAGATAAAATACTTTAGCCAAACTAAAAAATGTATCAATCAAATTTGAAATTTAATCAATAAATCAGTATTTATTAAGTACTTACTATATGTCAGCAATTTTCCATTACATGTATTTACAACAACTTGTTTAGCCAGTCTCTAATTAATGGGTATGTACATTGTTTTCAGTTCTTTGTTACCACAAAAACCCAGGTGTGAATATTTTAGTGTCTGTGAGTCCTTCCTCCTTCCCTCTGTCCCTCTGACCTTACCTTCCTTCTTTACCTTCCTTCCTTCCTTCCTCCCTCCCCTCACCCCCTTTTCTCCCCCCCCTCCCCGCCCCGTACTTCCCCTTATCTTTTGTTTTGTCTTAGAATCAATACCATGTATTGGTTCAAAGACAGAAGNCCCCGCCCCATACTTCCCCTTATCTTTTGTTTTGTCTTAGAATCAATACCATGTATTGGTTCAAAGACAGAAGAGTGGATTAAGGCTAGGCATTGGGGATTAAGTGACTTGTCTAGGGTCACACAGCTAGGAAATGTCTGAGGTCATATTTGAACCCAGGACCTCCCTTCTCTAGGGCTGGCTCTCAATCCATTGAGCTACCTAACTATCCCCCTTTCTTAAAAAAATTTTTTTTCATCATTGACCTCTTTGGAGTATCTAAAGGATATGGACATTTTAGTGACTTTCTTCTCCTAATTCCAAATTGCTTTATAGAATGACTTGCCCAATTCTCAGCTCAACCCACAGTGCATTATTATACCTAACTTTCCACAATTCCTCCAACATTGATATCTTTCATTTATTAAGCTTCTTCTATATGCCGGGTCCTGTGCTATATGTTTGGGATGCAAAAAGAGTCAAAAGATAACTTTCTTCAAGGAGCTTACAATCAAATGGGAGGGAAACAAGGAAACTAAATGCACACAATTATACACTAATATACACAAAGCAAGCTATAGGAAATAGTTAAAACAGAGAAGGGTTTTTTGGGGATATCTTTGCTAAGGTTATCTTTGTAGTCATGAAGTAAAACCTCAGAATTTTAATAAAAATTGGAATCTTTTATTTCTAGTGACTCAGAGCATTTTTTCACATGGCTGTTAAGAGTTCACAGTTCTTAGAGAAATGTTCATATTTTCAACCATAGAAACTCTTGAATGTAATCTACTAAACTATAGGATTGTATTATTAAAGGAGGTAGTCACCCTGAAGAAATCTCATTATATCTGGCAACATCTAAGTGAAGATTCTATCTCTGATTTTTTGTTGGTTGACATTTATCTTGATGTTTTTACTTCCTATCCATATTATTTATGACATCTCTTGGGATGTGATCAGAGTTATGCCATTCATCCAGCCATTATCTGGTGCAAATTCTGAACTTCAATAACCCTTTTTGGAAAAGCAAGTTCAAAATTACTGGTTTAATTTAATTTAGTGAAGGAAAAAAGGAAACAAGTATAATAGGAATAATAAAGATAGTTAGCACTTATATAGTGCTTTCTCTAGACCAGGCTCTGTGCTAAGTGCTTTACAATTATCTCATTTGGCAGTCACAACAACTTTGGGAAGTAGTGCTGTTATCAGCCCCATTTTACAAATGAGAAAATTGAGGCAAGCAGAGATGAAGTCACTTACCTAGGGTCATGGAGCTAGTAAATATCTGAAAAGTTTCAGAGAATTTTTTTTATTCTCCTATTTTAGAGAGGAGAAAACAAAATCTAAGGAATATGAAGGTACTCAGATAGTAAGAAAGCAGAAGTGGAATTCAAATATGTTCTCTTAATACCATATTCAACTCTTTCCATAATCCCATATTGCTACCTGTGGCTTAAAACAAATGAAGTTTATAATCCCATGTAGGAATGAGACCCTAGATATCAATAATCTGAACTAGTAAACTGAAATAATCAGTCACCAAAAAAGAGAAAATAAAGAAATTGATGAATGTTTCCTTGAATCTCATGGAAAAATGGTTATTATAAAGAATAAAGGAGTCAGTAAATGTAAAATTGGTTTTCAAAGGAGATGGAATCAAGGTGTACCATAAGATATACACTTTGGTAAATGTGTGGTTTTATTTTGTTTGATTATATTTTATATAAAGATAATATTTTTCTTTATTTGGGAAACAGGAATTTGGGAGTGCAGATGGAGAGGGGAGGTAGCAATAGTCTTGCCAAAAAAAGAAGAAAAGAGAGAAGAGAGTTTCATTGATATATTTTTTTTTTTGTTTTTTTTGTTTTTTTTTTTTTTAACCCTTGTACTTTGGTGTATTGTCTCATAGGTGGAAGATTGGTAAGGATGGGCAATGGGGGTCAAGTGACTTGCCCAGGGTCACACAGCTGGGAAGTGGCTGAGGCCGGGTTTGAACCTAGGACCTCCTGTCTCTAGGCCTGGCTCTCACTCCACTGAGCTACCCAGCTGCCCCCTCATTGATATATTTTTAAGAGTGCACAGAGAAAGGGGTGGCAGCTAGGTGGTGCAGTAGAGGGAGAGGCAGGCCTAGAGATGGGAGGTTTTCGATTCAATTATGACCTCACATACTTCTTAGTAGTGTGACCTTGGGTAAGTCAATTAACTCCCATTGCCTAGCCCTTACTGCTCTTCTGCACTGGAACCCATACACAATATTGATTCTAAGTCAGAATGTAAGAGTTTAAAAAAATAGAATTCACAGAAGAGAACAGAAGGAGGGAGATACAGATTAGCAGGATAGCTTTGATAGCAACATGACGAGTTTGCTATATATTTGTTTTCTACTCAAAAAGAAAAGGCAAACTGTTTATAATGAAGGTTCATAGATTCACACATAACATTTTTCTGTCTACTTGTATATGTTATATTGAACCTCTGGGAGCTTGAAGATCACTTTTGATTGACAAATAAGTCAGTTGGATGGAATGTTCCCAGGGAGTCATGCGAGAGGCAGGAGGAAGGGCAGTTAAGAATCCTGAAAGGGTTCTGGGTCTTTGACCTGTGCTGAGGCTGGAGATCGGTGGATCCTGGTCTTGGAGTGAGAGGTGCAAACATCTCTCTGCAAACTCTTCCTGTACTTGAGATACCGTGCCAACCTGTACCTGACCACCACCTTGGTGTCTACTGCCCCTAGATATTAGGAATTACATCATCTAGATATCTAGGTTTCCCAGGGCCCAGGAGAGATCCGGGAAGTGGACAGGAGATGAAGAAGAGGGTGGAAAAGGGTGGAAATAACTCAACTGTAAGGCTGAAGATCTATTGAAGAAGAAGTCAAAATATCCCAGCAGTTTACCTACTCTGGTTTAGTCCTGGCCAGGCTGAACCAGAGGGAAGCTACATTGATTCTTCATCTGCCAGCAGTTGAGATTTCATTAGCAACCAGTAGAATAGGGTCTCCTATACCACACACAGTCCTTTACCCCTATCCTTCTTGTTAATATAAAGTTTAAAGTACTTTCCTAAAGCAGTTTCCAAGCTTGTTTTGGGAAGGGAGAAATCGCAGTCAGAATACAAGGCATTATCATAGCTAAAGAGCTCAAATCAATATATCAATTAACCCCAAGTGGATCCTGAAGGGATATACCTCTTAGACCTAAAGGATCCTGCCTGGGCAACTGTTATAAGGGAGAAGGGTCATCTTATTCTCTCTGTACATCAATTTACAATCTCAAACATATCAAGAGCCTCCCTATAATTATAACATATACGGAAATGCTCCTTTTTTGATCTTTCTTACATTTAGTGCAAAACTAAATTTAATTAAAAAAGCAGTAGTATAAAGAAAAAAGCCATTAGACTGAGAATTAGGACAGCTGGGCCTTTATCTTGATTTCCCCATTAATTTAGTAGGTGACCCTGAGGAAGTTACTTTCCTTTTAAATATCAAGATGATCCTATGTGGAACACATAGTAGGATATATCCACTCTCTACTCTCTGATTCAGTTTTGAATCTTCTTATTCAAATTTTTTGCCATTATAACTTTTGATAAGAAAATGTAGTAAAAGATCATTTTTAAACCAAGTAGTTTTGAATTAAAATATATTTTATTTTTAAGAAAAAATGAGCACAGAACCCGGATGAATAAATATTATTCATGCTATGTTCAAAACATTCCAATAAACTCCATTGGAATATGACTAAATATGCTAACAATCAAATTTTCTAAAGCCCAAGCTAATACAAGGAAACTTTTCTGGATTTTTATGTATCAAGGAGGTGGTATTGTGGGGTATGCTATGGGTTGAGTGTAATACTGAGTTGAGTATAGTTGCCTTCCAAGTCACTGCCCTGAGGCTGACTTAATGAATATTGTAGTATTAAAATATGAGTATGGTGGGGATATGGTTATTTATGAGATCTGGAAGGGTGAAGAAGAAGATAGTAGAGGGATAAGGGATGAGCAGAGCTTAGGGATGAGAAGAGGGGTTCACATACAGAATGAATTTGAGCAGGACAGAGAAAAAATCCAACCCATAACCATAAGGAAAAGAAAACCATGGGAATAATCAGTTATGCAGGAGGGGGAGGAGGCCACAGGGTTTTCAGTGGTCACAAGCAATTAGTGAAATTGCTAACCATAGGTAGGGAAGCTAACCGGTACCATGTTAGCAATTAGCAAAAGCTTGGGACCCTTCATGTTGAGTCCTTTGGAAGTTAAAAGCACATGTATTTAGCACACGTGCCCATCACTGTTGTATATGTTCCTCTGGAGTGATTGATTGTGAAAGCATAAATGTGGAAGCATAAAAGGATGTGAGGGGGAGGCAGGAGAGCAGCTTCAGGGCTCTCCACAGGAAAACACTGATTGATGATGTGTGCAACAGTAATAAATAACACTTTTCTGCAGGCTGGTATTCAAGGTGAATCTCTATGCAGCAATACACAGAAACTCTGCCAGGCAGACCTATTGGTCATAGGAGAAGGGAAAGTGCTTAGAGATGAGAGAACCTTTGCTACACAGGCTGAGACCAAGGGATTTGGCTGAAGGGTAGAGAGAGACTTGAAGAACACTTACTACAGGTGTTTCAGATAAGTACCATAATGCACAGAGCACTGGACCTGGAGCCAGGAGGTCCTGAGTCCAAATCTTACCTCAGACCCTTACTAGTTGTGTGACCATCGACAAGCCACTAAATCACTCTCTGCCTCAGTTTCTTCAATTATAAAATGGGGAGAATAATAGTTCTTACCTCTAAAGGTTGTTGGGAGGATCAAATGAGAATACCAGAATAAAGTTCCTGGATCTTATTAGGTGCCTTTATAAATACTGATTCCCTTCCGCTGCCTTCCTAATAATATCCATTTCCCATTGTCATTGCACCATCTATTTAAAAACTCTGTAGTTTTAATGGTTACAGTTCCAAGTGCTAGGCTAAACCTTTAGACTGAGAAATTTTATTTATTTTGTATTATTTGGGCTTCCCTTTGACAAGCTGGAAACATTTTCTACATCCCTATCTTACCATGTGTAGGTCAGGAGAAATTATCTCTTTCATGTAGGAAAGATTATTTTCCATGGTGATTTTCTTTATTGTCAGATGCATTGACTCAGCTGGCTTGTGCTAATCCTCTTATTTCACGTGCTACAGTTTCTCGTTAGTGTGCTGGGGTATTTTAAAGATGGATGTTTAGTTTTATGTAAAGTAAAATCCCTTTATTGTGAAAACTGACACAATAACCTAGAATTTGTATTTAGCCATTCACATGTTTGAAACACTGCATTTTGGGGTCAGCAATTGACATCTGGCTTTGTGAAGAAGAGAAGACCAGTATTATCCTTATTTACAGATGATGAGAAGGGAAGGAAGTTGCTCAGGGTTAATCAGTAAGTCAGCAGAGAAGCTGCATCCCAGCTGCCTAATCTTTTTGATGAGTTCCCTAGGACACCTTGCTCTTCTAGTTTAATGAGGCAAAGCTCAACATCAACCAATGAACAATTGTCCTATTTCCTTATTTCAAAGATGTTTTTGCTTAGCATTTTACAGTTTAGTAGATCTTAAATATTTCCTTTCCTTTCCTTTCCATTTTTTTTTTTTGCATTGGGTTTCCAAAGTTTCGTCTTTATTATACTGGATTTCTCAAAGCCATCTTGCCTTAAGCAGTGAAATGGTGAAATTCTACAAATAAATCACATTCAATGTCACATAGAAACAGAATAGTAAATGTAGACAAAACCCGTTGGGCTCCCTTTTACTTCCTCTAAGGGTTGGGGTGTGCTGCAGGCAACTAGAAACAGCTCTGAGATAGTTACATTTTCACTCTGAGCATTTAGAACTCAGAAATTGGCAACTGCTACAAATCAAAGTTTGATTTATTATTTTGTTGAGTTTTTAAACTGAAGAAAGCGATATAAGATTGTTAATTCTGAATAAACTTGGAAGTGTCTCATGTACACTTTTTGGGGGTGGGGTAGGATGGAAGTAGTTGTTCAAACATTTACCAGGACACTCCTACCTAAGGGCTATCTTCCTTTTCCCAATGAGTGGTATTCTAATGAACCAAGACCTTGCTCTCTCCTAACCTTCTCCAATAAAATTCTGATTTTGTCTGTCACATGAACATTTGATATCATTTCATTGATTTGAAATAACCTGAATAAAAGCATCTTTTGGGAGGTGGGAAAAGAGACAAATGTTAATGCTAAAAGTAGCCTACATTAATTTAAGTTACAGCTACACAATATTAACTGATAATAAAGATGGTTATGAAATCATGGCAGAAATGTTTAACTCCATTGGGCCATACGGGATGATCTATGAATAAGAATATTGGCCCATAGCAAAAAGTGAAGAGTAGAAGCTTAATGTCTCTAAAGGTATTATGGGAAAAAAAGATGTATAGATTTTTTCCTGCGTAATTTAATGATAAATGAGGAACTGTGCCAGAGGAGGGTGATTGTAGATATCCTGGAATCAGTTCATTGCATGAAGAGATGGTAGGTGGATGGTGTAGGAAGGACAAAAGACACTAAGCCTGATTATCTGAATTAAATATTGAGATACTGTAGAGCAATAATCCTGGAGGCAAAATCTCAGAATTAGAATTTGAGAATTGGAAGGGATTTTGGTATTCATCTAGTCCAGTGGTTCCCAAACTCTTTTGGCCTACTGTTCCCTTTCCAGAAAAAAATATTACTTAGCCCCCTGGAAATTAATTTTTTGAAAATTTTAATAGCAATTAATAGGAAAGATAAATGCACCTGTGGCCATCACTGCCTTCCTGGATCGCTGCAGCACCCACCAGGGGGCGGTGGCACCCACTTTGGGAATCACTGATCTAGTCCAATTTATACATCTAAAGAATCCCCATTATAATATTCTCAAAAATGATTATTCAGTTTTTATTCAAAAACTTCTAAGGAGAGGGGACCCACATCTTTTGTGGTTTTAATGTGAATATTTTGTCCAATTTTGCTATTGCATTTTAGAAAATACATTGATAGGTTTAAGAGTATGCAATATGGTAGGGGTCCTATAGTCTATGCAATATTAAGAGAGATTGAAGGAATTGGTGATGTTCACTTAGTCTGGAGAAGAGATAATGTTGTGTTCTCTTGGATTTGAAGGTCTCTCTTACCAAAGAATGATTAGACTTGTTCTCTTTGGTCCTGGAAAGCAAAATTGGGAGCAATGAGGAGTTGCAAAGAGATATATTTGAGTTTCATACCAGGAAACTTTTTTTTCAAGGATCCAAAAGTATAATGTTATTTCCATACAAACATACATATATGTGCATATCCACACATATCCATAAATATATGGATATGTGTAATGTTTCCCTTTTTGTCCAACTGGAAGAATTTATCAAGGTTATAGCAGTGGTCAAGAAAGCTTATAGGATCAATGGACTTAAAGCTGGAAGCAACCTTATCTATTAGTCTAGCCATTTTACAGGTAAATAAATGGAACCTCATAGAAGTTAGATGATTTTCCCAAGGTCATGGAGATTATAATTAGGAATGGAGTCTGGATTCAGAGCCATTTCTTCTGACTTCAGATTTAGTGGTCTTTTCTCTTTGCCACCGAGTCTGGCCTGAAAGCTGGTGTTTTACCTAATATCAGCTCAGATGGTCAAAAGATACTTGTAAAATTTTGATTGGCAGCTGGTATATAGAAGTTTTATTTATGAGCAGTTTTATTAGAATTTTAATTATGTACCACCAGATGGGCCCAGATACAACAATGACTTCTTCTAGTACTGTTCCGACTCTTTAGATTATTCTTTTCCAAAGCTCAGAACAAAATCCAGAAGTTGTTTTTCATGTAATGTATTTCTAGATAGGTTTTTGTGATTTATTTAGTTTTGTGTACTGCCTTCAGAATGCTGTATGAGTCCAGGTGGCTATCATTCATCAGCTGGGGAAGGCCTGACTCCTGAGAGCTTTTCAGGGGTCCTCTTTGCTGCCTTTAATCTAGTTTGCAAATATGTTGCTTTCAAGAGATTCCTAACAGGGTTGAGGATATATGGGTTTAGGCTGTCAGGGAGTGAAGACTAATTCCCTCCCAGTCACTTCTGGACTCAGGCTCATGTTTCCAATTCCATAACAGAGAGTAGAATAACAACGATGAAAGAAGCATATATTCATATAACAATAAAATTGCATGGGAGCACAGTGAAAGCGAAGGACTTGTTTTTAGAAAAATCACTTGCTGAAATTTCAAATTCACGTCGTGCCCTTTCTCAACTACTCCCTTTCTTTCCAAAGATAGCCAATAATTATACTTCATCTTTTATTTACATATTCATATTTTGATAAATATAATTATATAGTATTAAATATCCAAAATTTAGAGCAACTAAATTTCCCAGAATAAGATTCCAAGATGGTGCTTTTAAAAATAAATAAATATGTTTAGTATTTCTATATAGGGTTAAATACAAATGTTTTTTAATACTTGAAAGAAAATAAATATATTCTCTTAGAGACAAAAATCCTGAGCATGAACTTACATAAACAATATGAAGTACTACAAATGAAGTAGCACAAGTATAAATAACTCATATTTCCACAGTACATTACAATTTCAAAGTACCAGATATCCTTTCCACATCACTACTTTTCCCAGTATAGTTCTGCTATATTGTGGGTCAGCAAGAGAAATTAAATAAGACTATTTGGGGAGTTTTGTGGAAACCTCAGATGACACAGAAAAAGTTTAGACACTCAGAAATGTATAAAATATAAAACGTGTACATTCATATATTTTGTCTTTTAATACCATAAATATATACAATTACTTTTTAAAAATTGAAATAAATAAAAAGTTAAAGTTTTTGAAAACATAAAAGCTGACAGATGATACACAGAGGCTAGAAATGTAGAGCTATTATTAAAAGTTTAGTAACTCATAAATGAATAAAATTTTTGTACTCTTATGTATAATATTACTTGAATAGTATGTTACTATTTAATAACATAAATGAAGAGCTACACAATTTTCCCCTTAAAATAAAATTTGTAGCAAAAGAACTGTGGTTCTATACACTAGATTGAAGATGCCAAGCATGTTTATGATAATCTTCAAAAAATTTCACCCAGATTTTCTAGATTGTAGGGGTACTGCATCCCTAACCCTGGGCATGTGGAATGGGTAACTGTACTTGTCTTATAATAACTTTTTAAGACAAGATAGGAGAAGTAATATTATCATCATTTTATGGATAAACAAATTGAGAGAGGTTGAGTGAAGTTGTCTAAGGAACTTTCCAAAGGAAACATTCTATGGTTTTATGACTTTTTCAAGGTCACATGACTGATGGAACACCTGGGACTTGAAACCAGAGCTTCTGACTTCAAGTTCAGTATTCTTTCCTGTACACAATGGTGTTCCTAGAGCAAATGAGAAACTTACTCTATTTGCTGTTGTGTAGAGATTGTTGCATATATTCCTGAAAGGGATTTGGCAAATGCATAGTTAGTACTATGATAACATGGGCTCTATAATATTCTGTTTGGTGAATTTTTATATTGGATCTTTTTCTTTTTTAAATCCCTACCTTCCATCTTAGAATCAATACCATGTATCAGTTCCAAAAAAACAAACAAACAAAAAAAAACAAACAAAAGAGTGGCAAGGACTAGGCAATTGGAGTTAAGTGACTTGCCCAGCTCACACAACTAGGAAGTGTCTGGGGCCATATTTGAAGCCAGGACCTCCCATATTGCCTTAGTTCTCTATCCACTGAGCCACCCAGATGTCCCTAACCTTGGATTCTTGATGGATTTAGATCTTCTGCGCATATGGGTGGCTGGCTTGCACATCTTCATAATATTTAGCTTAATGGTTAAAAATGTTTTGTGTTCTAGTTATAGCTTTTTTCCCTCTGCCTTTTTCTCTAATTTTTAAAAAAAAAATCTTTTCATATGTTTGATCAGGTACTAGGGAATAATGCATAATTACATCTGAGTTGAGAGGGAGGGACCTTGGAATTTATCTAGTAAAATCTCTGTCTGAATCATGTCTCCCTAACATCCATGATTTGTATTCATTCATTTATTTAAAATTAAAAAACAAGCAAACTTTTATCTTCCATC
Organism: Gracilinanus agilis; assembly: GCF_016433145.1. Lineage (NCBI taxonomy): Eukaryota > Metazoa > Chordata > Mammalia > Didelphimorphia > Didelphidae > Gracilinanus > Gracilinanus agilis. Next base: position 633,276,869 of record NC_058131.1, read on the forward strand.
TTAGAATCAATGCTATGTATTGGTACTAAGGCAGAATACCTGTAAGGATTAGGCAATGGGAGTTAAGTGACTTGCCTAGGGTCATTCAGATAGGAAGTGTCTGAGGCCATATTTGAACTTAGAACCTCCTGTCTCTAGGCCAGGTTCTCAATCCACCAAGCTTCGCCCATTCATTTATTTTTTTTTCTTCAAAATCTCCAGGGTCACTCCCTCTAGAGGTAGCCCATTTCATTGTTGGAGAACTCACTGATTGTGCTAGAATTTTAGTTGTTCCTTTTACAAAACTCAACTCTTTCTTCCTTTAGATTTCACCCTACCCAATTCTAACATTTGAGTTAAGGAAATAAATATATTTTTTTTGCCCGATTGCCTGCTTAATACTTAAGGATTCCTTCCTCCTTTTCTACCTCTCAAGTTTCCTTTTGCTCTACTGATACTTCTATGACATAGTTTAGAGTTCTTTTTTGATGCTGGTTGCCTTTCTCTGGTCATGCTTTAACTTCTTAATATCTTTTTTAAAATTGATACTTAGAACTGAATATAATCCTTTAGATATGGTCTGATCAGGATGGAGTTATTGGTACTATCAGTTTTCTTTAGAAAAAAATTGATGTCTTCCTGTCTTCCTTCCTTCCTTCCTTCCTTCCTTCCTTCCTTCCTTCCTTCCTTCCTTCCTTCCTTCCTTCCTTCCTTCCTTCCTTCCTTCCTCTCTTTCTTTCTTTCTTTCTTTCTTTCTTTCTTTCTTTCTTTCTTTCTTTCTTTCTTTCTTTCTTTCTTTCTTTCTTTCTTTTTTTCTTTCTTTCTCTCTCCCTCTCCTTCTCCCCTCTTCTCCTTCCTTACTACTCTCCCTCCCTCCTCTCTCTGTCTATAAGACAAAATTTTATAAGGCAAAATTAAGATGCATTGAGGCCCTAATCTCTGCTATTATAAGAAAACCTCTATCATACCACTAAAAAAAGGAACCACATTTAACGTATTAACACAAAGTTGTTAAATTTAAGGGAAAAATGAGGAAGAGGTAGGGCAGGAAGTAGAGAATGAAGAGGCGAGAGTAGAAATGTAAGAGAAAGTAAGAAAAGAGGAAAAGAAAATGATTTTCATAGTATGGCAATATGACTTAGAGTACACTCAGATTAGGTAGATACATACACTCACAGTACACCTTGATTTTAAAAAAAGAAGAAAAGAGGATGAGAGTCTTGCATTAATGTTAAGAGGCAGCAGAGCAATAGCCATGAGGCATCAAAAGCAATGGCAAAGAGAGATAGAAAAAAAAATCATAGTCCCATTTCTGAGCTCTAGGTTATCCCCAGGGAACTTGATTTTTCAGGAATCATTGTATTGTTTGGGTATTCACCTATTAAAATTCATAACTCTGAGCCTCCTCCTATGATTCTGGAGCAAACCAAACCAGATGATTCATGAAATCAAAGCAAAAAGCACTTGATAAAGTAATACAGCAGAGTAAATATCAAGGAATTAGGTCAGGTATTAAACATTCTTGGCACTCACAGAAGTTTTAGAGATTAAAATGTGATAAAGGCTTTTGTTTATATATTTTCCTTTTCTATTTCAGAATAGTAGTATACTGGAGAGCACTAGCTACCTGGGATAGTAATCACATAAACTGTGAAACGTTAAATTGAGGATTTTGCTCCCAAAATCAAGGTCTAGACAGGATGTTAGGGCAGAGGATGTGGCTACCATGTCTTATGACTCTCTCCCATTCCCTTTGGCTGTACCTGCTCCTACTGCTTTTTTAATATTCCACCTCTCACTACTTCCAAGGAGACTTCTGTCTTCTTTTTAAACTGAACATGCTACTAAAAGCATGCCTCCTGGATAAGAATATACGGCAGGCAACATGACCACATTATGGAATTTGGTCGGACCCTTTTATGCTATGTAGTTCACCCATCACTAAATGTCTCCTCTCTTAACGCTCAAGTATTGTGAAAACATAGTATTCTCCCAGTTTTCTTTTTCTCTTATAATCTTCACTACCCTTCACACATGTGGCATCATACTTCTGTCCTGGCTCTGCTCTCTGCTACTTACTGCCTTTTCAACTTTGGGTCAATTTTCCTAATCTCCTTTTTTTCCCCTATTTGCAGCTTGGAGTTCTAGCTCTAAATCTTTTGGTTTCTAATGAAATTATATTTCTTTCTATAAGCAGGTGACATATAGCTCAATGTGTCCTGGGTGACAGAATCAAACATTTGCTGTGGATAATTCAAATACTTGAAGCAGAACTTCCAGTATGGGAATTCACTTTTCCAGTACAGATCACAGCCCACCTATGAACTCAATGGAGAAGTCTTAGGAAATTGTTTGAAATACATAGTATTGGGGGCAAATAGGAAGCTCAATGGATTGAGAGCCAGATCTAGAGATAGTAGGTCCAGGGTTCAAATGTGGCCTCAGACACTTCTTAGCTATGTGATCCTGAGCAAGTCAATTTACCTCCATTGTCTAGCCCGTACTTTTCTTCTTCCTTGGAACCAATACTTAGTATTGATTCTACAATGGAAGGTAAGGATTATTAACACACACACAGACACACACACACACACACACACACACACACACACTATCTTAGACATTTGTCCAAGGTGTGACACAGCTAGTGCTGGAGGCAACAATTTAACCCAGGGCTTGCTGACCTTAAACCCAACATTCTATCTACTCACTACCCTATTTCTACAGATAAAATGGAACAGAGGAAGGAAACGGGTATTTATTGAGCACCTACTATGTACCAGGAACTATGCTAAGTATTTTACAAATATTATCTCATTTAATCCTCACAACAAAACTGTGAGGTAGGTGCTATTATTATAATTTACAAATGAGAAAGTCAAGGCAGAGAGGTTTCAGTGATGGGTCACACATCTAGTAAGTGTCTGAGGCTAGATTTGAAATCAGGTTTTCTTAACACCAATGTGCCACCTTGTTGCATTTGTATGTTGTGAATAATGTACAAAGTGGATAATTAAGGTTTGATTTCTGAAATACTGATCCATAGAATCAAATTTTATTTTTTTTCTGGGTATGAATCAACTATCAATTTAAAAGAATGACTATAATAATGATTTAAAAGGGTCAGAAACTAGATATTGTCTTTTTTCAGGCAAGCTATTTTGCAAACATAATATCCATTATTATAGATTTTCTTTTCTTAAGATGCATGTTTTTTCCTCTCTTTGAAGACTTCCTTCCCTAATGCTATTGATGGAAACATGGAAGTAAGTATAGCATTTGATTTAAAATTTTTTAGAAAAACACAAATTACAAAAAAAAATCTTTCTTTTCCTTTTACATAAAACATCATCCTGCTAGCTTTGCTCACTAGTTGAACATAATGTAAGATGAGCATAATCTATTTATAAATATTTGAATGGAAGCATGAATCAACAAATGAATAAATAAATGCAAAAGCATTTATTAAGAGCTTATGTGGGGGCATCTAGATATCCACACAGTGGATAGAGTACCAGAGTCTGGAGTTGGAAGGACCTCGGTTCAAATCTGGCCTTTGACACTTCCAAGCTGTGTGACCTTGGGAAAGTCACTTAACCCAAAATGACTAGTCCCTATCACTCTTTTGCCTTAGAATCAATAATAAGTATTGATTCTAAGACAGAAAATAAGGTTAAAAAATTTTTTTAAAAGAGAGAACTTATGTGTTGGGTATTATGCTAAGTGCTGAAGATACACATCTAAAATCAAGATAGTCCTTGTCCTCAAAAAAGTTTATATTCTAATAGGGAGAGAGAACATCCATAGGAGAGTGCTTTTTGGTTTGGGAAGTAACAGAGATGGCAAATAGAATAACAGTCAAGTGACATAATCTTTCCAAAACAATGGTAGTATTGATTGATAACAGCTCCCAGAGCAAAGGATTGAAGGGAGGTAGGTGGTGTGGGGCACAGGCTCAGGAGAATTAGAAAATGGCCTGGGTAAAAGAATCTGGTCTGCTGGTCTATTTTGGGGCTAGCTAGACACCGTGAAGGCTCACCAAATGGGAAACGCCTGACCCCAGAGTGAGGTTTCAAAGCTCTAAAAGGTTATTGTTTCTGAAACACCTGGTTGGGAGAGTACAGATAGAGATTTCTTCTTTTAAAACTCTTACTTTCTTTCTTAGAATCAATACTAAGTAACTATTCTAAGGCAGAAAAGTATTCAGTCAATTGGGGTTAAATGACTTGCTCAGAATCACACAGCTAGGAAGTATCTGAGGCTAGACTTGAAACCAGATCCTTTTGACTCCAGACCTGACTCCCTAACCATTGTATTCCTTAGCTACCCTCATATAGATTTATTTTTAAAGGCTTAAAGGATGTGTTTAACGTGTAATGGGAATGTGCATTAGATCAGTTAAATTTTAAGTTTCTTCTTAGTAAAGTTCCAAGGGTTCTTTCTATTTGCAGAATACCACTTATTTTAAATAATTTGGGAAAAATCAAATCAACCCACATTTATTAAGGGCTTTCTAGGTGCCAGACTCTGTGATAAGCCCTGGGAATACTGATACAAGCAAAAAAAAGCAGTACTCAAGGAACTTACATTATAAAGGAAGAGGAAAACACACAAAAGAAAGCAAAAAGGGGGAGAAAAAGTTACCCCTCATCATGGGTAATGGTAGAGAAGGTTCAGAGATTCTGCAGAGCCCTGGGAAAAATGAAGAAATAGCTGACCTAAGTGCTTTCTTAACAGAGATTCTGGAAGGAATTAGCAATTAGAGAAAGGGACAGTAGGGACCCAGTGTACTTCTAGTATAAGAAGGTCAGGAGAAGCGTGAATTTCTAGGAAGCTCAAGTTACTATGGCATCATAGAGAACATTTAGATGGTCAGGTGCAGAGATTGGTGAGGAAAGGAATTGTTGATCGTTTTCTTGAAATAAAAAGATAGTGTTCTTTTCTTTTCTACTATGTACTACAATCTTAACAATTCTGAAGTCTGATTGGTCCAGGAGTGTGCTGGTAAGTGTTCAGTTCTCCAAGGAGTGTCCAGTTCTCCAAGAAAAGAAAAAGTGTTCTTGACATACTTTTAAATCTAATCTATATTATTAAAATTTTCTCCATCACTTTAAGTCTAGCTACAATATATCAAAACAACACAATAAAAAAATCAAGTCTTGATTTGTAGCATGTGCTCATTTCCAAGAAGTAAATGATAACATTGAAAATTTAACAATCTGCTTTCAAAAACTAGTGTGACTGGTTCCAGCACACCATTGGATTTGTCCTCCTAAGCTGCCTCTTTAATTTGATTCAACATTTGGTAAGCACCTGAGATATCTATATCTATATCTATATCTATATCTATATCTATATCTATATCTATATCTATATCTATATCTATATCTATATCTATATCTATATCTATATCTGTATCTGTATCTGTATCTATATCTGTCTATGTCTATGTCTACATTTATGTCTATGTCTATGTCTATATCTATTTATGGCAATCTACAAGTTGCTGAGAATGCAAAGACAAAAATAAAGTAATTTAGGTCAAATAGTGTCATTTGAAAGCTCCTTAGCAAATCAAGAGCAATTATAAAATGTCCAAGGCATTTTCTTTACATGTCATCTCAATTCTATGGGAAATGGGCTGCCTAGCCACTTCCACATGGGGAATTGCATCAACTGAACTCTTTACATGCTTGTAAGGAATGGGATTGCTAGCTAGTCTCCTTTTATCCTGAAACAGCATCATCTATAGTGTTTCTGGAGACAATAATGGTTTAAGAGCTCATCAGCTTACAAAAGTTAGAAGTACTAATAAGGAAATAGAGAAAGACATTAAAAAGAGATATAGATGCACTCAAAGGGGAAAGCAGCTTTGAGGAACTGAGTCCTTGGCCACAAAGAAGAGAACTGACTATGGATTCTAGAAGAGAGCTAGTCCTGGAAATTGTGACTTGAGTTTGTAATGGAGAGGACCCTGAAAATGCAACTGAGCAACCTAACCAGCAGTAATGTTGCATTCAAATGAAGCTGCATGAGGATTCTTCCAAGAGAAAAAGGACTTGTAGTATCAAGAGTTGTATCCTAGTTTATGCATGTAGATTAGACAACATAAAACATATTGTGATAGATTACAATAGTAGTGCTTCACTACTATTATTTGCTGTTTGTGATCATCTTTTCCATAAAATTGTGCATACTTGTGGAAGTATGTACCCCAAGTTTTTAAGTGGAATGTTTTGCAGTTATAGTTTTACTATGCCATCTTAGTAAATGCCTTTGAACCCAGGTCCTATAATAATAGATTTAGCTCTCATAATTCCATAGCATACTTCATTTTCACTCAGAAATTCTCATGTTCTGAGCCCAACTTTATGTGGCTATGGATGAGTTCTTTGAATTCTTCATCTTTCATTTTGTTTACTCCCAGCTGGTGGCCTTCCTTCCTTTTCAGCTTCCCCTAGTATATTTGCCTTCCCTTAGATTATAAGCTCCTACTGGGCAGGGACTGTATATCTTATGTATATTCCCAATGCTTAGCTCTGTGTCTGGCACATAGTAAATGCTTGATATAATAAAGAATTTTTTTGAAGAACAAAAATGGAAAAACAGAAAACCAGGAAAAGTAATCAAATGTCAAAAAAACCTGACAATGTATGTAAGCTTCCACAACCACACTCATGGACCTCCACTTCCTCTTTCTTTCATTCAAAGAATTTTGGAGACTTTTCAATAGGTTCCTTAATGTGATTGTAATATGCAGCTATGGGTTTGTCCTCTCCCACTCTTGATTTTCTATTTAGGAGTGTTCACTGTTTGGCCATTTGTCTGTCAGGTCCATCTCTCTTACCACTTTCTTTCATCAATAACTGATAAGCAATCATTAGTCTTCAGAAAAAAGAGAACTCATTCAAATACTAATAGTTTCTCCTCTTGCACACAGTTATGCTCTTCCAGTGTATCCAGTATGTGATAAAACCACTGTATAGTTAAGTTTTAGAATCTCTAATTTTGTGTATCTAACTAAAGATACTTAATAAATAGGTAAGATGGCCTAGAATTAAAAACAGAATGCCCCCAAACTCAAAGCACCCAGGCTTCCTCTGCTACTTCCATTTCCTCTCTCTTTCTTCTCCCTACCTCATAAATTCATCTTCCCTCAAAGCTTCATCTTGGGCAGTTAGGTAGCACAGCACAATGGAGAGAGCATCAGGCAAGGAGTCATCAGGACCTGGGTTCAAATGTGAACATAGATACTTCCGAGCTGTGTGACCCCTGGGCAAGTCACTTGACCCCAATTGCCTAGCCCTTGCCACTTTTCTGACTTAGAACTGATACCTAGTATTGATTCTAAGACAGAAAAATTTTAAAAAAGCTTCAGCTATCACATTTATGATGGGGACTCTCTAATTTACATCCCAATCTTTAAGTCCTTCAGGACCTTAAATCTAAATGTGCCTCCAATTTCCCTTGCCTTCCTTCCTTCCTCTGAAATATCTTTAAAAATATCATCTTCTTCATTTTTACAGCTTCCATACTAGCTAAGGCTTTTATCACCCCATTCTGAGTTGATGGAACAATTTCCCAGGTATTTTTCCCAATACCAGATTCTCCTACCTCCTTTCTTCCCCCACTGTCATCACCATGGCTTTTCCTGGTATGAACTGGTTTTGTCTCCTATGAAATGGTTTTTTACTCATCTATACTGGTTTTTACTGGTTTGCATTGGTTTTTAATTGGTGAATAAAGTTTTTAACTGGTTTTATATGATTCATACTGATTTTAATTGGTCTATGCTGGTCAAACTTTTTTACTGGTTTAAACTGTCTTATTGGTTTGAATTGGTTTGAACTGGTTTTTAAGTGTTTTATACTGGTTTGAATCAGCTTTTACTGGTTTTAACTGGTTTTTTATGACTCTCTGTACTGGTTTGATCTGATTTTGACTTGATTTAACTGATTTAGACTGGCTTTAACTTATTTGTACTTATTTTAACTATATTTTACTGATTTGAGCTAGTTCTGACTTCTTTGAACTGGTTTCTATGGTTTTCAACAGACTTATATTGCTTTTGACTAGCTCAATACTTGTTTTTATGGGTTTGAACCCAAATTTTCCTGATCTCAAGGCCATTCACAGTTGTTTACCAAAAATATTGCTGTCACTGTGTACAATGTTCTTCTGATTCTGCTCATTTCACTTTGTATTATTTCATAAAAATTTTCCAGATTTTTCAATAATCATCCTGCTTGTAATTTTTTCAGTACAATAAATCTTCTATAATAATCATATATTACAACTTGTTCATCCATTCTCCAATGAATGGACAACTCCTCAATCTCCAATTATTTGCTACCATAAAAAGAGCTACAATAAATAATTTTGTACAAATAGGATATGTCCTTTTTCCTTTTGGAACACACATTCTTAAGAATAATTTCCTTACCTGATATTGAGGAAACAATTGAGAGATGGCATATAAAGCACAATGTAGACTTTAAAGGTAACATAAGCGTTACCTATTATCATTATTTCATTCTTTCCTGTATGTAGAACAGGCGGTAGGTGACTCAGTGGGTAGAGTACTGGGCTTGGAGTGAGGAAGTCTTGAGTTCAAATCTAGTCTCAGATACTCAACAGCTGTGTGACTTTTGGCAAGTCAATCTGTTTGCTTTAATCCACTGGAGAAGCAAATGGCAAACCACTATAATATCTTTGCAAAGAAAACTCCATACAGGGTCACAAAGAATAGGACATAATGAACAACCATAGCATTCTATCAATTTATCTCTGGAATCTTCACAGCTCTAGGAAGAAAGCAATATTGAATATCCCCCACTTATTTTAAAGAAGGAAAAGCCAATCAATGGTTCTTTTGGGAAAGAGAAAGGGGATACAAGGGGAAATTCAGGCCAAGCAAAACAAAAAGGCATCAATAAAAATCTATTAAAAAAAGGAATTCTTATAGTCTTACACAAACAATTGCAAATGTACATGTTGCAAATTCATGTTGAGTAGACACTGAGGAAAGAAGGAGCTAATACATTGGAGTAATTGAAGATATTAGGGGTAACTGCAATAGATTTTCTGAAGATCAATTCTAAATAGATTTTTAAAAAATTGGTCATAAACAGGCAGCTCAATCTCATTCTCCTTTCAGAATGCATATTTTCTATTCTAGACAAAGATGAATGCTCTGAGGACAATGGTGGGTGTTAACATGAATGCATTGACACATATGGAAGTAATATTTGCCAGTGCAGAAATGGGCTTGGGCTGCATGAGAATGGCCATGGTTGAAAGAAGGTGAAATTTCTCACCATTTCTATTTTTTTGCCTTTTGATTAATTTTTTTTCAATGAACAAGCATTTGTTTTCCCCTCCTAGCTCCCCAATTTACTGAAAAAGAAAAAAATAAAACCTTTATAACTAATATGCATGATTAGGCAAAACAAATTCTCCAGTCGACCATATCTGAAAATGTATCTTGTTCTGTATCATGAATTTATCATCTCTGTCAGGGGTGGGTAGCATGCTTTATCATTGAGCCTCTGGAATCATTGGTCAGTAATTTAATTGATCAGAGTTTTTAAGTCTCCAACCATTTTTAGAAAGTTATTCTATTAGGCAGACAGTAATGAAATTAGGACATCATTTCTTGCTTTGTATCTTACTCACTGGGACAATCTACACTCTGAATTTCTAACTGTGGAAATTTAGTGATCATTAACAATAGAAGAATTTAGGAGCACCTTTAAGTATTTCATATAAAGTATTTACTCAATAAATGTTCATCGATCTAATTTTCTCATCTGTGTATTTAGCATAGGAACCTTTCTTTAGCTTCCTTCCCAGAGTTGTTCATGTTCACAGAGTTTAGAATTGGGAATGGTTTGAGAGTTTATCTAACAACTTCCTGAACAATATGAGAATCTCTCATTCAACATCCCTGACAAATAGCCATTCAGGCACTCTGGCTGGGGTGGTCCACTTAAGAGAAGACATTTCATGGTTGGACAGCTCCATTGATGGAAACATCTTATACTGAATTTAAATTTGGTTCTTTATAAAGTCCATTCATTAGTTTTCCTAGGTTCACCTTCTTGAATGATATAGAACAAGTACATTATTAGCTCAAGCCAAATTTCTTATCTAAGACAGGAATGGATAATGTCTATATTGTATTTGGACCTGGGCCAAGTCACCTAGAATGAAGGGTGGAATACCTTGTGCCATGCACCTTATAATTAAGATCATCATCAACTTAATTTAATTGCATAAAGGTAAGAAAGTCTTGAAGTCTCCTCCTAAACCAATGATCATCTTCTTTTGAAATATTCTTTAAAAAGAAAAAGATTATCTATAGAAAGGGGAATAAAAAGAACAAGTCAGTGAAAAATTTCATGCCCTAAGGAAATTCTGCCTTATCCAAAGAACAACATTAATGCAGAATTGCTGGGGGAGACTGCCATACACATGATGGAAGATATGCCAAAAGATTTAAAAAGATTAGATAATAAGGATGTAAGGGAAGGTTCTAATTCTTTAAAAAAAAAATAACAAGGAAGAATAAAAGGAGCAATTTACAAAAATGTAAAATAGCCTTAAAGAATAAAAAATTTGAAGAAGTAAAAGTAGATGAAGAGTAACTGAGTAAATATCAGTGAGTGAAATTAGCTGACATTCATATAATTCTTTAAAGTTTTATAGTGTAAGTGAATGCAGACTGCCATAGCGAGAATGTCTGTCATGTTGAAAAGAGATCATTTTCTAGCCTCAGAGAGACTAACTTATCTCTAAAGTAACATTTCATTGACAAATGGCATGAAGGACAAATGCTCTTCAAAAGACCCATTTACCCATATTGTCTAGAGCTGAGAGACATTATAAACTAAGTGAGGGTGATCACATGAAGGTCCAGATTAATTGTCTACAAGTTCCACTGGCAGATCTATTTAAGAAAAATGGTCTCAACTAAGTTCTCGAGATCAGACCACCAACTGAGAATCAGAATGAAAAAGGCTTGCATGTCTTTGGGAGAAATTCAAAAGCCAGATCCTTAATAATTGTAAGCATCATGATATAGTTTTAGGGGAAGGTTAGTTCTGAATGGTATTTCATTAAGGTAAATGTGAAAATTATGAGTTAAAAGCTGTGGTATGTTATCTTTAATGAAATATTTGTGATTAAATAGTTTAAAATGATGTTTACATAGCCTTAAGTGCCATTAGGTAAGAAGTTGGCTACAGCAAATATGTTTCAATATGCTCTCAATAATATTAAAGACAACTCCCAGGCCTTTGGGGATTTAATAAAAGTCATTTTAAACTAGAGTATGTGAAAAAAATTAAAGTAATATTTTAAAAACTAGAAGTTATACAAAGGTAAAGGGAAATGCATGAAAATGTTATATTCCTTTAAAAAAGAAAAAGCAAAGTAATAATAATTATATATATATATTTATGTATGTAAAGTATCAGTGGTCAAAGTCTTAATAAATGTAATGTGAAAATTTTATACTTGTTGATTACAGTTTTACTGTAGGACATGCAAAATGCTCTAGTAGAATTTTTTTTTGTTGCACCCCTGTATTTGCTTTCAATAAATTCTATTTGGGTTATATATATCTAGTTATGTCATGCAGTATTATGTAATATATAGGATGTTCCAAAAGTTTCCATCTAGTGAACTCAATAGCTTAAAATTGCATGAAAACTTTTGGGACTCCTTGTATAGAAAAATCTACCCACTTTGGACCTTTGGACTAGGAGACTAAGCCAATATGTCTAAATTCAAATTTTATCATACATTTCAATGATTTCCACCCCAGTGCTGTACTTCCAAGGGAGTTATCCCATGCCAGCTTCCAATCACAATGGGCAAAGTTGAATCCAAAGACAGGACCCAGAGGAGTGATTCAGGTAGAGGACCTTGGGACAATCTAGTTTCCAACTAATAATCTGAGGGACAGGATTCAAACACAGGTCTTCTGATGTCAAAATCATCACTCTTTCTACCATAACACATTGTAGTAAAATTTCTCTCAGTGAGTCTTAAACTCAAGGTTATTTTTACATGAGTCATGTTTTGAAAAGAATAATGAGTATAATTTCAATCCAAAGATACTGAGTTATTGTCTTGTCATTGAGTTCATAGCCTAATGTTTGAACCATGGAGACATCATAGAACTACTAGGCTCCAGCTAGACCTCAAGACAGAACAGAGGATTTGAATTTTTAAAGCCTACCATATCTTGCAGTCTTTGTTCAATATGTTTTATATCTGGGATCTCCTTGATCACCCTTGACTAGAACTTTTCTACCACCCTTGACATTCGGGTATGAATTGGAAATTCTCATGTAGACTCACAGAAACACAGAATTTAAGAGCTGGATGGACCTTAAGGCCCATTTGGTCCAAGCCATACCCCAAAGGAATCCCCACAACCCTGTTCATTCAGCCCCTGCATCTCCTTGAAGAGGAATCTGCCACCTTCAAGACAACGTCTAATTCTTTTTTTTTAAACCCTTAACTTCTGTGTATTGGCTCCTAGGTTGAAGAGTGGTAAGGGTGGGTAATGGGGGTCAAGTGACTTGCCCAGGGTCATACAGCTGGGAAGTGTCTGAGGCCAGATTTGAACCTAGGACCTCCCATCTCTAGGCCTGACTCTCAATCCACTGAGCTACCCAGCTGCCCCCTAACCTCTAATTCTTAAAGCTTAGGTTTGTATCCTCCTGATAGTTCCTTAACAGGGGCATTGATTTCCAAGCGATGAGTCCCCTGAACCAGAGAGAAATTTCCCTGAGACTAGACTAGATGAATCCTCCCAGGCAGGGCTAAAAAATCAGATCCCTGGATCAGCCAAAAAAGGAGATCTGGTCTTGGTGTGGTCTTAACATTGCCTTGACTCCCCTCATGTTCTTTTGCTCTTCCTCAACTGGCCTTGGTGTTGTGTTTGTGCCCCTCGGGCATTTACTTCGTTTATACTAGGTCAGTTCCTAAGGCTTGGAATGCCTTTTGATCTTACTGACTTTTGAAGGATCAGAAGTAGATATGGTGTTATTATCTATCCTCAGAGAAGCAAATGTCCTATGTCCCAGAGTTGGACTAGGCAAAGTAAACAACTTAATAAGTGGTATTCTACCATCAGAGGGAAAATGGGGATATAGCCTTAAATTACAATTGCAAGACTTCTCTGTACTAAAGTTTGTAAATTTCTTATTTGTTCTGGGTTATTACCTATTCCTGAACATGAATGGTATATTCTTATTCACTGTGGAAGTTTTCAGTGAGGTTTTTTGAGAAGACTGGCTATATTTGAGAATACCAAGATAATATGGCATGTCTTTTGTTGTTCAGACAGGTAGACAATTATTGATTTTACTTCAACAAATAATTTTTAAGTTTCCTTCATAGGATGAAATTCTATAGTATACAAATACTGAAATTCTTTGAAATTCAGAGATAATCCCAATGCCTAAACATTTCATTTTTCTTAAAATAAAGTTTAAAAATGTCTATACGATCACTGAAAAATATGGGAATTTTTTGTTTGATATGAACATTTAATATGATGAGTCCATTTTGAAAATACAAGTTAGGAAGGTACAAAGGAATTAACATCTGTCTGTGAAAAATAAATTCATCAAAAATGTGGATTTATTGTGTCAGAAATTCAATTTAAATAACTTTTAGTAAGAGCAAGGCATTTTACCTTGGACAAAAAAATTCTTGCCCCCAATAAGCTTATATTTTATTGGAGAAAAGATATATAAATAGAATCCTTTAATCCAAAAAAATATAGTAGTAAATATAAAGTAAATATATATTTATATTTAAGTATAGTATAGAAAGTATATATATAAAGTATATGCAAAATATAAATACAAAATAATTTTTGTTGGGGTAAGCACAACTCAGAGCATGGTCAGGAGAGGCCTTGGGTAGGAGGTGAACCATTAAGGAAGCTAGAGATGAATTACATGGGGTTGAAGTGAGGATGTAGAACATTCCAGATGGAATGGGGACTTGAGGGAAATAGCTAGAGAAGAGAAGAAGGAAAATAACAAAGATAATACATTAGTTCCCTTCAGGTTGCCATCTCTTTGGTCATGGGTCATCCCAACACCTATGAGAATTGAGGGTGGTGGAGATTATTAAGAGAAGAGAAATTCTCTGTCTCTATTGAGGGAGTGTCACTTTTCTAGTGAATTAAATTGTTCAAGATTCATATAGAAGGGGCAGCTGGGTAGCTCAGTGGATTGAGAGTCAGGTCTAGAGACAGGAGGTCCTAGGTTCAAATCTGGCCTCAGACACTTCCCAGCTGTGTGACCCTGGGCAAGTCACTTGACCCCCATTGCCCACCCTTACTACTCTTCCACCAAGGAGCCAATACACAGAAGTTAAGGGTTAAAAAAAACCAACAAAACAAAACAAAACAAAAGATTTGTATAGAAATTGAAGTTCAGAAAGATGAGAGGTAACTTTCAAAAATTATCATTTTTTTTTATCTGTTCAGACTGAAAGATCTCAGAATGCAGTTTTGGAGAAGGTAATTGCTATTAATGCAGCTGCCATATTTCTAGACATTTGAAAGGTCATTGTGGATACCAAGACAGAGTTTGAAGCCAACTGGAAAAATTCTGTAGAATCTTTCCATAGGCACAATTTATGGGCTGCCCATTCAACCTATTCTGTGGTTATTAAGACATTTGAATTATGATGTTTTCACATTGATTTTAAGACTGAATCCTTTAACAACACATGAAAATAAATTTGTGCTATTTGGATTCAGGAATTGCCACCACTCCCATTGGTTTCCTGCCATTGTCAAGTTGCTCATGTAAACTCCATATGCTTCTCTCAGTCAGATCTACCATTCCTTCTGTGCTCACAAGCTACCTTTCTAAATTGCATAGGGATCCATCAGTGTTTAGTCTCCACTTTCCAGGTTTCTGAGAAGATGTGTTTTATGTTTGGCTATGAAGTTTCATTTTAGTTCTCTGTTTCATCATCCTAAATCTTGGATTATGATTTGTTATAAATCTAAATGACTGCAGTTTTATAAAGTGGACTACTCCTAGTCTAGGACACCTAAAATATGTTCCAGTTGATACACATTTTTATGACTGGTGGATATAAATGATATTGAATTTTGATTTCTTTTTATAGATTTCTTCTTTTAAAAAGCATTTATCAAATAAATACCATGTGTCAGGCTCTGTGCAAAAACGTTACAAATATCTCATTTAATTCTCACAATAATTCTGAATGGTAGTAGATACTATTATTATCCCACTTTACAGTTGAGCAAACTGAGTCAGACAAAGGTTAAAGTAACTTTCTTAAGACCACATAGTAGTGTCTGTGGCTGGATTTAAACTCAGGTCTTGCTGACTCCATTATGGTTTTATGTTGACCCTTGGTATTTGATATTAAAATGATTATGATGATAACAATATGTTCATTCCACATCTGAAAGTGTGGTACATTATATGCTGTTTCCAGTGCTCTCAACATAGAACTGTCTAGGATGGGGCAAGATTGACTAGTTGGCTAATCAGTCAATGAGCATTTGTTGGGTGCTTATTGTGCCAGGTTCTGTACTAAATACTTGGATATAAAGAAAGGCAAGACAAAAATAAGGTCCCAATACTCAAGGAGCTCACATCCTAATAGGGGGGACAACAAATAATTAAGTCAATGAGTTAAATCAACAGGCAAGTGGGAGAGAAAAGGAAAGTCCTCTTGTAGAAGGAAAGATTTAAGCTATGTCTTTCTTTTTTTTTTTAACCCTTAACTTATGTGCATTTGGCTCTTAGGTGGAAGAGTGGTAAGGGTAGGCAATGGGGGTCAAGTGACTTGCCCAGGGTCACACAGCTGGGAAGTGTCTGAGGCTGGATTTGAAACTAGGACCTCCTGTCACTAGACCTGACTCTCAATCCACTGAGCTACCCAGCTGCCCCCTATGTCTTTCTTGAAGGAAGTCAAGAGATGGAGTTGAGGAGAAAGAGCATTTGAGGCATGAGTTAGAGAAAAACTTAACAGGTAAGTTTTTAAAGATTTCCTTTAAGCACTTTGAAGATACTCTCATCATCATCACAAAGGTGAGTGATAAAATGTGTGGTCTTTATTATAAACAAGTCTAGTTGACGACTTGGACTAACTATATTGTCACTATTGTTCAGTCATTTTGGTGATTCCACTTGGAGTTTTCTTGGCAAAGATAATGGTGCGATTTTCCATTTCCTTCTTCAGCTCATTTGACAGATGAAGAAAATTGAGGCAAATAGGATTAAGTGACTTGCCCAGGATCATTCAACTAGGAAGTATCTGAGGACAGATTTGAACTCAGAAGATGAGCCTCACTGACTTGAAAGCTGGTGACATCTAGCTACTCAAATTGTTAATGAAATATGTCTTTAGGATGCAGCCCTGCCAGAGGTGACAGGGAACATCAGGGATTTCTTTATAGCCTTTTACAACATGGCTCCAAAGCTTGTCTTTTTCAGGATAGTTACATATATTACTTCTTTCACACTTTCTATTCCCTGCAAGCTGACCACCTATTTGTTGTTCCTTGTTCATGATAATCCATCTCCTCTCTGTGTCTTCTATGCAGTGGATACTTTCCTTCTTCCTTTCCACCTCTTGGTACCCCTAACTCCCTTTAAGGCTCAACTCAAGGGCTACCTCCTACAAGAAGTTTTTCCCAGGTTCTCCCAGTTATTAGTTCCCCTCAGTTGCTTTCCATTTATTTTAAACATATCTTGTACTTACTTCCCCCTGGTAGAATATAAGCTCCATGAGGGTAGACTGTTTTGTCTTTGGATTTCCAGTGCCCAGCATGATAGCTAGATTAAGGTGGAGTCACTTAATAAATGCTCATTGAATTGAATTCTTTCTTGTACTAATTGATCCTGTACTGATTGATTCAAAACTAATTTGAATGTTACATGAACATCATTAGATATGAACAAATAAGTTAAATCCATTAGCAAAGGACTAGAGCAAATCTGTTTAACAACTAATGCTTTGTAATAGTTAAAAAGGTTGTGGTCGTTGATTGTAATAATTAAATATTTAATTATGAGGCTGTTAGTAGCTTTTAACAATTTACTTCAATTAAAATAGAGATATAGTAACAGAAGGAAATGTAGGAAGGAGGTAGAAAATATTGTCTGGCTAAATACCCTATAATTGCTGATCCAGCTCATCACCCACAAAGGCTCCCTCAGGTTCCAATCTCCAGCCAGAAGTCGCAGTAGTCTCTTCAACAAGAATCTCACCAACCCGAGAGAGAGCTCCTTCAGTCAGTGTCCCAGCCCGAATCTCAGTGCCTCCAGAGCATCAAATGTGAATGTGAATGTGAATTCCCCACTATGTGTTGGGTCTCACCTTATAAATATTTTTTCTCCACCCATTAGCTCTCTCATTAAATTAAAATTAAATTAAAAAGTTTTAAATTATTCGCCAGTGGTCATATAGATGGCAGGCATCAGTCAAAATTTGAATCTGAATCTTCTTGACTTCAAGTATATCCCACTATCCACTATCCCATGCTATCTTTCACCTTCTGCTAGTAAGAGGAAAACTTTAAAGTGTCTAAATATAGAGACTAAAAGAGTATCCATGTGATTATAGGCAACATTATGAAATATAATGTATATATTTCATAATATATATATAATTCTAATAAATAAACCCTGGGAGAGAAAAGCTATTATTATCCTCAATTTACAGATGAGAAAACTGAGGCAGACAGTGGCTCAACTATTTGTGCAGGGACATGCAGCTAGTAAGTATTTGAAGCAAGATTTGAATTCTTAAGAATCCTTGTCTGGATCCTGGGTTCTATCCACCGTATCATATTGCCTCTCACTTTATAATAATTTGTCCAGAATGTGAGGTGGCCTTAAATCTGTTGCTTGATGGAAATAAGAAAGTAGAATGAGCACACTTTAAGATCTGCCCCTAGTTCTATCTATTCACTGTATTGATGTCAGCAATGGGTTCATCTTCTCACCACCAGGAATTATTGAATTTGGAAGCTTGTCAGCTGGACACGGTGTGACCATACCTGCCATTCTGTGATCCACGGCTTCCTAAGGAGGTTGCTGCAGCTGACTGTAGTACAGACTCCCCCAAGGTCAGATTGACTTGACTTTAGTTGCAGATGTGAGGAGGAGAAAGAGAGAATGAAAATTAAGGGGGGAAAAGCATAACTGCCAGAGGAGCAGACAAATGTTCAATGCAATGCAAATAAAGGGTGACAAAGAACAATTTTCTTTTCTCCAGGACATGTGGTCTCAAATACCTCCCTTTAGGCATCAGCAGCTGACACATAGCATTCTGAACATATACATCGGGTGCTCTGGAATCAGAGGCTGAGCTCCGTTTTCTTCTGCTTTTTTCCTTCACAGAATGCTCAGAAGGTAGAACTATCCTCAGATGGACATGAAGAGCCACTAGAAGGGCACATTGATTGATCTCAATTTATTTGGTGAATTCTGGTGCTGAGAGGAAGCTTGTGCAGAGAGCATTTGATGCATACTAGCTGTGTGACCATTGATAAGTTATTTAAACTCTTTATTGCCCAAGAAACTATCCAAGACCCTAAATCCCAAATGAGTTGTTGATCTGCACTGGTGAAAGAAGTTTCCACATTGGGAACTTTGCATACTTATGAAATTTCAGATCCAAACAGCAGAAATGGTGAGCGAAAATAGGGGTTTTCTTTTACTCCATGGACAACTGTGTTTCTCTTAAAGGAAAACAATTGGAAAGGTATTTAATGAGAGTGTCTTCTAATTTGTGGAAATGTTTGGGAAGAAATTTTTTCTTCTGAAAGAAGTTCTTCACACTTTTGTGAATAAACAGGTCAAAAGATTGAGCTTTTAGTACTGATCAAGCATGAATAATGTTCCACACAGAATTTAAAATTCATCTGAATTTGTTATTAATTTGAATTGGCATCTTTTATTTTTATATCACTTTAATTTCCCAATAGATCCCTTCCCTGAGCCATTCACATAATAAATAAAAACAAAAATGGTGTGGCAAAAATAATTAACATATCAATTAAATGAGAGTGTTCTACATTCCTTCAAAGAAAGAAGTTACATTCTCATGTCTCTTCTTCAGGGACTTGATCATTTAATATGGCCTCAGACACTATTGTATAATGCTGGGCAAGTCACATAACCTT
The DNA here is from genome assembly GCF_016433145.1 of Gracilinanus agilis. Taxonomy (NCBI): domain Eukaryota; kingdom Metazoa; phylum Chordata; class Mammalia; order Didelphimorphia; family Didelphidae; genus Gracilinanus; species Gracilinanus agilis. The sequence continues at coordinate 633,296,052 of NC_058131.1, forward strand.
GTTTGTCTCAATTTTCTCTTCTATAAAATGAGCTAGAAAAGGAAATATCAAACTTCTCAAGTATCTTTGTCAAGAAAACCCTAATTGGGATCATGAAGAGTTGAACAAACTGATTAAACAATTTGCTAACAAGAAGACATTAATTCTCTTAATGGTTAGTGATATTCTATTTCTTTTTTTTTTTTAAACCCTTGTACTTCGGTGTATTGTCTCATAGGTGGAAGATTGGTAAGGGTGGGTAATGGGGGTCAAGTGACTTGCCCAGGGTCACACAGCTGGGAAGTGGCTGAGGCCGGGTTTGAACCTAGGACCTCCTGTCTCTAGGCCCGACTCTCACTCCACTGAGCTACCCAGCTGCCCCTGGTTAGTGATATTAATGGAAGCCAAGCCAGTACCCAAACTAAGAAAAACTCTACCTCAGAAATTGTAGAGGAGAAAAGATAAGAACAGTTAGAGAGAGAGAGAGAGAGAGAGAGAGAGAGAGAGAGAGAGAGAGAGAGAGAGAGAGAGAGGGAGAGAGAGAGAGAGAGAGAGAAGAAACGAATTAGTGGACCATAGAGGAAATGAGCTATGTAAGGATTTGTATTCATAGCTTTCTCCTAGAAGAAAATGTGCCTTTGATGTCATTTTCCCATCAAGGGACAGACTGAACATTCTTCCAGATGACCATAGGCCACCATGATTCCTTTTTTCCCATTACTTGCTATTCAAGTTCTGCACAGTCTTCATCTACATCAGGACTTGATGGTCAATCTACAAGGTACATTTCTAGCCAAAACTGGTCAAAATTTACCCCAAAACCTAAATTCTAGGCATTCTTTTTGGATATAATACAAGTGTCTTTCCCTGAGCAATAGCTCTCTGCTGAGATTTACATCATAGGTATAGAACACAGAACTTTTACTAGGAAAAGGGTCTTGATCATGAGCTAGTTACCCTTCATTTTAAAGATAAATGCAGGGAAATGCAGAGGTTCAGTGACTTACCCTAAATCACACAGCTAGAAAATGACAGAACATAGAGAAGAACCCATATTTCCTAACTCCTTGTTTAATACTCTTTTTTTTTTAACCCTTGTACTTCGGTGTATTGTCTCATAGGTGGAAGATTGGTAAGAGTGGGCAATGGGGTCAAGTGACTTGCCCAGGGTCACACAGCTGGGAAGTGACTGAGGCTGGGTTTGAACCTAGGACCTCCTGTCTCTAGGCCTGACTCTCACTCCACTGAGCTACCCAGCTGCCCCCCTTGTTTAATACTCTTGACTCTACACCATACCATGATTATATTTGTTTTATGGTCTGAAAAAAATTCCTCTTCAACTAGGATCATTGGTATTCCAATTGGGTTTAAAAACTTTTTGAGTGTCCAAAATTGGTATAGAAAATAGATCCCATTAAAACCTTTCAAACGTTATTTGATACCCTTGAGTCTGTATAATCTTCTTGTTCTCTCTTCATGTTAAATAAAGTAATGAACTAGTTTACTATAGTTCCTTATTTAACAAAGAACAAAACAAAGCAAAATGAAAAAAAACTAAATTAAACAAATAAAAAACACAAAACCTTCTATGGGATCAAAGCCTCAACATTACTAAATTTATTTCCATTGGTAGGAAGTTAGTGTCTTAAATAGTTTTTGCTTTTCTTTCTCAAAGGAGTTAATGACAGTTTCCTATTTGGCACGTGAGTTGTTAGTCCACACCAAGCTCTATATCAACAGTGTGATATTATAGACTTAAAAACTGAGATCTTTGGCTATGATGAAAAGCATAGTGTTTACCCTCCCCTATAAGAGTACAGGAGTGTATGCGATGTTCCATGAAGAGGAGTATCTCTTGTGTATGGGGCTTGCCAAGTCCTTTTTTAGGACTGTTTTCTTCCTTTGTCCACCTGCCACCCAGCTCTATCCTTTGGCTCCAAGAAGTTGTAGCATGCACCACAGCAATGTCAGTAGACAGGCTAAACCAGGTTGAGGATAGCCGACAGGCCATAGGTTTTCCAACATAGCTTTAGGCTTATCACTCTATCCATTGCAAAATTGGTAACTCAGGTGCAATCAAGTAAGCAATTAGCATCAGGGATCCAAACCTGGGGAAATGAGACAATTAGTCTCAGAGAACAGATGTTTAAAGACAGGGAATACGGGGCAGGGAAACTGGGTTTAAGGACAGGATCCTTTATAACAGGTGGATGGTGGGGGAGTCATCAAGATAGATCCTGAACCAAACAACTTCTAGCAGTCTCTAGAGTTAGTGTTAGAATGGAGTCAGGCCTGTAGGTAGAGATTGAATATGGAATATCTTCATGAGTTAGAAGTGCATGAGAAGAAATCAGACATACTATGACAAAGAATTTTGATATTTTCTTTTTTCCTTCCAGAGTTCAACCCCAAATCTTATGTTACCATCAAACAGTAAGTATTCATAGCTTTTGAACCAGATAAGTCAGGAAATGTTAGTGTAATTAATGCATTAAGCCTTGGTGGAATAGAACAGAAACTTAAAGTTAAGTAACAGCAAACTGAATAGATGAAGAAATCCCAATTTTTTTCAAATGCATTTATTTTTCAAGTTAAAACATAGGTCTCTAGTTTCTCCAGTGTCAAGTTGTTTCAACACTTTGCTTACTTTCCACCTTGCTTGTTCTGCCTTCTGTGCTATGCACAGGTTACCTGTAACAAGATTACAGTATGAGGGTTCATACAGTTCTACTTGTATATTCTTTCTGTGTGTATATTCTATTCTCTTACTCTCTCTCTCTCTCTCTCTCCCTCTCTCACTCTTACACACACACACACACACACACACACACACACACACACACCCTACAGTCATTTTCCAGTACCCTGACTCTACCTTGTAAGAAAGAGCAGCAATTAACTAAAACAAACTGGCATATTAACTGTTTGACAGCATAATACAACCTTCCACATGTGTGCCTCCCTTTTATGAGGTGGGAAACAGATTCCATCATTAATTGTCTGGAATTCCATCAGTCATTTCATTCATTCCAATTATGACATTTTTTAGTAGTGTAGTCATTATGTGTATCATACTCTTGATTTTGCTTTTCCCCTTCACTTCATATCAATTAAAAGAAAATCTCTTCAGGTTTTCCTGAATTCTTCATATTCTTTATTTTTACCATGTAACTATATTACACTATATTCATGTGGCTACTTTGGACATTCTCTAATCCATGGCCATCCATTGGATTTCTTATTTTCCTTCTTCTTTTTTACTTCCTCAAAAAGTGCTGATGGGAACATTTTGGTATATGTGAAAATTTCCCCTGTGTGTTTGGCCTTCTTGCTGCCACTATTTTATTCATGTCAAGTCTATTATTGCAGCCTGAGGCCATATTTATTTTTTGTTTAATGTTAGTAATATTGCAAATAGTAATAATTTATATTTCCATAGTTTTTAAGTTTCAAAGAGACATCTCATTCATGGTTTTGTTTAATTCCCCTCAAAGAATCACTTCATTGGTGATTAGACTTTGAATGGATTTGCCAATATAAAATAAGAAAGCCATATACATGGCATAACATATTCTGTATGCCAGAAATGTGACCAATTGGGATTATAGGGCTTTAGCGAACCTGAGCAAGATCCATTTGCTACACTTTTCCCTCTTCCTAAAGAGGTCACCTGAAGGCACTTATTGATTCACTTCCCTCTGCTCTATTTCTAAAATTGAGCACTTCCTTTCCTTTGTGTCCTTAGGCTTCTTGGATGTTATTGCTATTTTTTATCGTGATTGCTTTAAATGACCACTCTTGCCTTCTCACCTGCAACTTCTCCATTACCAGCTTTTTGGAGAATGCCACTGTCCAATACCCTTGACTTTCTCACTACCCTGATTATTCTCCTTCCTCATTGAACCTTGGTTTGGCTTTATTCTTTCCTTTTGTATGTCACTTTTCCAAGTCATAACTTTGTATTGAGGCTATTTGCTTCATTTGCACTTATCTCATCCTTACGCTGAGTTCAATTGTATGAGATTTCACTTTGGATACTCATTTTGGTGCATCCTGGGAGATATGATATGGTAGTATTAGAATTACGCCTCTTTTTACTTTAAAAATCATTTAAGTCTTTAAGTTGACCCCTCTTCCCATTCAATTTGGGTTTTTGTCTCTTTTGACTCCACCACCTCATAATCTTTTCTTTTTTATGTTCTCAATCTCTGAAACTTAACTTGCTCATTCCCTGACTTTCTCTGGTCATAAAGAAAGCCCCTTGGTTGCTGAATCCTTTTAATTTTATTTTATTTTTCATGGAAGGGGAGATTTTCTTTGTTTTGTCTGTTCTTTTAGGTTATAAAGATTCAGGGAAGTGTGATGACTCCTGGAGATCAGTGTAGTGATGCACTGGCACATATGTGCAGGTGGAATGATTCATAAGTTCTTGTTGTTTTATGGTTAAAAACTAGTACTTGGTTTCTAAAAGAGTATCCAGATTCAGAGATGATGTGGAGAACTCGAGTGACAGGCAATAAAATCTCTCTAATTCTGAGCAGTTAGAGAAAGTTTCATCTGAATTACTGAGAACTCACCATGCTAGAAGATATATGAAGAAAGGCAATTATATGTCTTTGAGAGGTTAATATTAATAACATTTATATAGTTCTTTAAAGTTTACAAAATTCTTTACAGACATGACTTGAATGAATGGAGTGATAATGAAGTAGGTGTTAAATGCTTAATATGTTCCAGGCGTGATAGGATAGAGAAGAAAACAAGAGAGTCTCTACCCTCAAAAACCTTATATTCAAATGGGGAAAACTAACATTAAGGGGAGGTGGAAAAAGAGAGAGGTACTTATACCCAAATTGTTGTAATTCCCTCTATGTAAAGTGCAGTATTTAATACACCTCTAGTAAGACAATGTTTAGCTATATAAGCTGCTTATGTGAAATGATTCTTTGGGGAGACTAGGCATGTTAATCAGTGAAGAGATTTTAACATGCTTGTCTTCCAATAGAATCACAGGGGGGGACTGTCTAAAGCAAATTTCTTCTTTTCCCTGAGTTGCTCACATGATGTCATCTAGAGGCCAAATACCAGCGAGTGAGTTGACATAAATGGGCCACCAGGAGTTAAGAACTAATGAGACAGGAAACAATGCACAGGCCCTGTCCTCTGGACGGCCCAGGAAAATTAGGAAACTATGGTTGATTCCTGAGATGTGACATGTGAGAGTTAGTGGGTAGAGAAAAAAGCTTATAAATTGAGAACAAGAGGAAGCCAGGGTCTTTGGTGTGTGTGTGTGTGTGTGTGTAGAAGCAGAGTGGATGCTTGCTGGGTTATAGCTAGAGGCCCATAATGGTGACTGCAGATTAGAACCTCTCTCCTACTTTTTCTTCTCACTACTACTACTACTACTACTACTACTACTACTACTACTACTACTACTACTACTACTACTAGTGCCACTTTTGATTTAATAAAATTATTAAGTTACCAAAAGGGAAAAAAAAGAAAAAGAGAGAGACAGACACAAGACAAGGCAACAGCTCACTAATAATACTAGGAGCAGAATCTCAGAATCACAGAAAAGCAAAATCCCAGAAGCCTGTGGGGGGTGGTAAGGAAGTTGTAGAAGATTGTCAGAGTACAAATAGTGTTGTATAGAATTGATCTAGGAATAATATTCCCAATATCCAAGTAAAGTAGGTAGTATAGGTATTTTAAGAAATAAGGATAATGAGTTTCAAAGACTTGCCTGTGATACCTACACCTAGTAAATAGACAAATTCAAAGCTGAGTTCTGATCTTCCTTACTCCAGGTCCAGCATTATATTTATGTACTTACTTTATACTGACAAGCTAAAAATATGTCCCCATGTAGAGACCTTGCCAGATCTGCTTAAATAAATAGAAATATATGTATTAGTATTTTAAAGACCTTTGATTTCATTGCCATGGAAACTTTTATCAGCAGCAAAAATTACAATACCTTATACCACAGTAAATAATCCATATGAGTTAGTTGTCATTGAAAAATTTATCACCTTTTGACCAATCTTTGGGCTATGTTTTCACATTTGGTTATGATGGCCTTTGGATGACATATTGTTACTTGAATGCATTCCAAAATGAAAGAACTTGCCAGACCTTGTATGGTGATGGGGTGTCCTTTAAGAAGCCGGATTTACCTTCATATCATAATGAGATATTAGAGTAGAACTCTATTATTTGTAATGAGAACTATTCAATTCAACAAAGTTATTAAGGTACTGTTCTATGGTATGGGACACGAAAACAAAAATTGGGGATGGAGATGGAATATACACAGAAATAACCAAAAACATATAAAATAATATAATTTTAAGAGAAATGGAGTGCTAATAAATCAGTGATCAAGAAAGGCCTCAAGTAGAGAGTTATTGAAGAATTTTTGAGCAAAGAGCAATACAGTCAGATCTATATTTTTGACCTGTCAATTTGATGGCTGGGCAGAAAGTGAATTGATGAGGAAAGGGATTAAGGGTAGGAAGCTAGTTTGGAAACTAGGGCAATAGTTTAGGTGAGTGGTAATGAATACAGGAACTAGAGAAGAAACTGGACCCTTTCCATCTTTCAGTTTCTTTTAAAACATTTCTTGACTTCATGCTCTCTATGCCCTGGCTATCCTGGCTTACTTCCTGATCTTTGAGACTTAAGCTTCATCTTTCATTATTATCCATTACAAGAATGTTTTCCCTCCTAACCTTTACCTTGTTGAATTCCTGGCTTCTTTTAAGACTCAGTTCAAATGTCAGTGCCTTCAGAAAGCCCTTCCCAGTTTGCCCAGCTGAAAGCATTGTCCACTTAAGTTCTTTTCCTTTTACTCTCTATTATCTTGTGTGTTCTCCTTTATGTATATATTATTTGCCCTGTCAGAATGTAAGTCCGTTGAGAACAGGACATTTTTTTCTTCTTCATATCCCTAGGACTTAGCACAGTAATTAGCACATAGTAATCACTTAATAAATGCTCATTGATTGAATTTATAGTGGAGAGAAATGGGAAAGATAAGCAGTGAAGAGGAGATATACAATTATGGTGCTCAAGGATTTAAAAGTAGCTTTGTTAAAATAGATTTACCCAGCCGTGTGACCCTGGGCAAGTAACTTGACCCCCATTGCTTAACCTTACCACTCTTCTGCCTTGGAGACTCCAAGACGGAAGGTAAGGGATTAAAAAAAAATAGATTTAGATATGTACCTGGAATTGTTGTTCACTAACCATTGTGGGCTAGATAAGGGTTAAAAGTCCTTGATTTCCTTGGAGATGGAAGTCTTTATGTGTTCTGGTTGGGAGCGAAGCTGGAAGAACAGGGAAGCTCTGTATGCTTATCTCATAATGGAGAAAAACAAAGTAGTAAACAGAATAGAAAGCCAAGTATATGAACCAGGGAATCAGAGAAAGCCATTACTTTAGTCTAGGGATGAAGAAGGTGAGCAGGATCTAGATTATTTACTCAGAAGCCAATACAGATCCAGAAACCAGGACATCTATTAATGTGAGTAGTATCAGGGAGATAAGCCAGGAGCAGAGCTTTTCCAAAATGACATATTTTGTCTCTTGTAGTGGTCTTTCTAGAGATGTGCCCCTTTTTACCAGGATATATATGTGTTGGTCTCACTGTCATACAAAGGGGCTCTGCCATCACCCAGTAGGACCCACACGGACAAAGGCTATATCATCTATACCATCTGCCTTGTTAGGCTTTATCAGTTGCTACAGTTACATTAATTTTTTTCTGTATAGAATTATGGTACTACACAGGATACAGAGCCAGCTGGATGTCAGAAAAAGAAACAATATAACTGGGCCTCCGGCTGCTGTATTATACAAGTTGTGAATATTGGACATTTTTCTGCCAGATTCATTGTCAGGGAAACTTAACCATCATCCCTTTCTCCTTCCACATCAAAGAGTACTGCTTCTAGCTGACCTTGGGTGATACTATTACATGTAAGTCTTACTTTGAAAAACTGTTTTTGGAGCCATGCTTTTTTTTTTTTTAAAAGAAGTGCCTTTTATTTGGTGATTCAAGGGGTTCATCTTTCTTTTCAATTCCATATCAAAGGGGTATATAAAATGTATGATGAAGTCACCAAGACCTCTTCATTTCATAGGCAAATATACATGAATGATGAAAAGGAAAGAAACCTAATTAGCCAAAAAGGAAAGAACTCTGTGGAAAGAGTCCACATCTTTTTCTAAAGAAATGACAATGCAATTATTCCCTTGCCTGGCATATACCCACAGTGGCTCTTTCCTTAAATTACCCTGGCCAACAATGAAATAGAGCCCACAAATACTTTTTGAGCACTAACTTTTTGTAGGGCTCTGGGGGATACAAGGTAGTTTACTATGAACAAATAGTTGCATTAAAAAAGTATACTATTGGCATCGGCAGTATTGTGCAAAGATTAACTGTGAATGACTTAGCTATTCTCAGCAATACAATGATCCAAGACAATTCCAAAGGACTCATGATGAAAAATGCTAGCCATCTCCTGAGAAAGAAATGATGGAGTCTGAATGCAGACAGAAAAATATTTTTAAAAAACTTTAAACATTAAGTTAAATTTTTTTTGGTCTCTGTTTTCTTTCACAATATTACTAATATGGAAATATATTTTGCATGGTTATATGTGTATAACCTATATCAAATTGCTCAGCATCTCTGAGTTGGGGTTGGGGAAAGAGGAAGGGAGAGAGTTTGGAACTCAGAATTTTAAAAATGAATGGTTTTTATATGTCATTGGAAAAAATATAAAAAAGCATACTGTTGGATTGTTGTGGTATTTGATATCTTCTCATCTATATTAGAGTTTCAAATAGATAACACAGGAAGAGGAGCAACTTAGATCTATGATGGATGATTTAGAAAGGTCAGCAGAGATCAAAAGTTAAATCAGTATGCTAGGAAATAAATGATGTCTCTCTTAGAGGCTGTTACTATGTGAGAAATCTGCCTGAAAAGTGCTTATAAGTATTGAGACACAGACTGGTATAATAGACAGAGCACTAGGCCTAGAAACCAAAAGACTGGAGTTAAATTCTGGTTTCAGACAACTACTAGGTGGAGAATCCTGGTCAAGTCACTTCAACTCTGTCTGCCTCAGTTTCTCAATTGTAAATGGGGATAATAATAGCATCTGCCTAACAGAGATGTGCCCCCTTCTTCCCTGGATATATATGTGTTGGTTTCACTGTTATACAAAGGGGCTCTGCTGTCACCCAGTAGGACCCACACGGACAAAGGCTATCATCTATACCATCTGCCTTGTTAGTCTTTATCAGTTGCTACAGTGATTAAATGAGATTTTACAGTGTGGATTAAATGAAATAAAGTGCTCTGTGTAAGTGCTTTGCACAGTGCCTGGCATAAATTTGGTGCTTACTAAATGCTTTCTCCCTTTTTCTTCCTTCTCAACTTCCTAAATGCTATCCATCCTTCAAAGCCCTTTGCTCAAGACTCACTGGCTCCATGAAGTTATTCCTGTCTGTTTGAGCCCTTGATAGTCCTTCTTTCCCCTGAACTACTTTGTGTGTTTTTTTTTTAAATCACTCATTTGGTACTCATCATATAAAGCATTGTAGTATTTTCTTTTTTCATGCATATAGGTCTTGTCTCTAATGTAGAATGCAAATTTCTTGAAGTCTGGAATTGTTTGGTTTTTATCTTTGGGTCCTTTGTACCTACTGACAATCTTACCTATAGGGGGTACTTATTACATGTTTGCTGAGTTGCACTTTAATTTGTACACCGGTGGCCAAAAACCATTTGTTGATTGATTAAATGATAAGGTGCTTTATCTAGATGAGTTGATAGAGGCTTGTGAGGGAGCATAGGTTGGACTAATAATGGACATTTACATAGGACTTTAAAGTTTTCAGAGCACTTTAGGTATATTATCTCATTTTAGCCTTATAACAAGTATGGAAGACTCAGGTTGTTAGAGACCGAAAGAACCTTAGCATGCCAGTTGTTACAACTGGAAGGGGCGTTATAAAACATAGAATGACACCATATCAAACGTAAGAGCCAAAAAAATCTTTGGAGCTGGTATGAGCAACTCCTTCATTTTGGGACTGACACCTTCATTTTGCAGATGAACATATGTAACGTTCTGGATTTAGAAAGATTTGTATTTTCTGATTACAGTTGGGTCTACTTAAAAACATGCTTTGATAGATATTTACTGAATTTCATATTTTCTCACACATGCCAGAGCTTCAATTAGAGCTAACCTGGAAGGTCAAGCAACTTAAATAGATGATGGGTAATTTTGGAAGGCCAGCTTAGGTGAGCAGTGAAGTTGATGTTCAGAGTAATTATTTCTTTCTATTCCAAAGGCATGGCTCAATAATGACTCCAAACATCTGGGTGTTTGGCAGGACTTGTAGATAAAACATTCAGTTGATTAATTGATTTGCTCACTTTATACCTGGTTATTCTAACTTCATGCAGATTCAGTCTTAATAACTTGCTAATTGCATTTCAATTTGGAAAGGATCACAGGTGTTGGAAGATTTTCTTCCAACATCAATTCCCTGGAAATCAAGACTGGATATCTTCTCCTTCTCTTGGTATAGCTACTACAAGTTTGGAGACATCATTTAGAAATATATAAACATTTCCATGGAGCAACCTTGACATGCTAAGAAGTGGGATGGAATTATCCTAATTAACGTAAATACTTGAATTCACGGCATCGTATGATTTGCACTGGCTAAACATATTTCTGGATCTCATTGGGAGTAGTTCCTAAACCATTATTAGTGCACGATTTAACAAAATTTTAAAAACCATACTTCTATAGTGAACCTTTTTTTAAGGAACAATGATGGGGTAAGTAGAGGGCCAGTCTTGGAGTAAAAATCATAGAATCATAGATTTAAAGCTGGAAAGGACCATAGAGGCCATCCAGTCCAATCCCCTCATTTCAAAGGTCCAAGATGTCAAGTGTTTTGACAAGAATTACTATCTAACAGGCAAGTTATTCAGTTGTTCTGACTTCAATGTGAGACTCTTCATTATGGTGACTGACACTGGTAGCATTGTTGCTTTGTGATATGAGAATTGGAGAAGGTCATTGTGGCATCTAGTGAGTTTCCCATCAATTAAACACTGAAGTTTCTCTCAGTGGTTCCTAGGGAGGATTTTACTTTAGAATAAAAAAACTAGTGTCCTCACTCTATGTAGGGAGCAGAAGTCAAAGTTGTTTTCTCCAAACCTTTGAGTATTGTATTATTCTTATCTATTCTATGAACTTCACTTTTCCTGGAAAGGGCTACAGACTTAGAATCAGGAGACTTGGCTTCCATGCTCAGTTTTGCCTTTTTGCACAAGGCATGATCTACCTCACAAGCCTTTTGTGAGAATCAGATTAGATAATGTACATAAATTGTTGTGTAAACATGAAGTCCTGTGGAAATGTGAGCTGATATTTATTATTAATATTATATTATTTCCACACTGTTGATTTGGAAGAATTTTTCTAAAAGATAAGGGCCAAACCCATGATTTTATTGCTATAGGGAGCTCCATATGTGGAAGTCCCCTCTACCAATGTCTTGCAACTGAGTGTCTAAGATGACCAGTAAAGGTCTAGTTCCAGCCTGTGCTATGTTAAAAGCCAAGCTTATATCCTATGGTCCTATGATCCATATTTCCATATATAAAGCATTTAAATTCCCAATTTCTTCACCTATAAAATGAGGAAATTTGGGTAGGAAGAAATCTAAGGTCACTCCCACCTCTAAATCCTATGATCTGTAAAGATATTGACTTATTCCCTAGGTGACCATGAGAAAAGTACTTTAAAAATAAAGTATAGATGTTAATAAAAATGTATAGATGTATATTATTACTACTATTTAAAAACAAATGGTTAATGCTGACTTTATTTTCTTTATGTACTGCTAAGTAAAAAGGATGATAGTTTTTTCTAGGAAAACCTCATATGTCTTCCTTAGATTTTCTGAAAGAATACATAAATTTGAGAGTGTGCTAAAATAATTTAAAATTCAGTGTGATTGGGTTTTTGCCAGCAGTATGCCACCTATCATTTCCCATGACTATTCTTGAATTCTTTAATTTTTCCAAAATTATTATTAGCAAATGCAACCCATCCTCTCCTTGTACACCATCCTAAAAGCCCCTCCCCTCTTTTAAAAGTTCAACAGACTTGAAAATGAAAACAGTTGATAACAAATGACAAATTTATCATTAGAAAAATATTTTTCTCAATTGATGTGTTTTCCTCATAAAAGACAAACAAGATGCCACTATATTTGTGATATTCCAGATATTCTGAGAAGTGAAATTTTGTGATATTCTTGATAAATTTGTGATTTGTGATATTCCAGATAAATGAAATCCCACAATTTATAAAAACAAATACAATTCTCGAATCATCCAGTTTTCATTAGTGTATTTATAGGTTTAAAAATTGAATTAGATAGTAGAGTGGGTTTGACCCTTAAAAATAATCTATTCCAGTCTTTTCATTTTACAAATAAAGAAACTGAGGCTTATGCAGTATAGTGACTTGCTCAGAGTCATAGAGGTAGTAAGTAGTGAGGGAAAGATTTGATTCTAGATGATCTGATATCTAATTCATCATTCTTTCTGTTACATCAGAAGGTATAATATATAGGGTACTGCACTTGGAGTCAGAATGACCTGAATTTGAATCCTACTTCAAATATTTCATTGTTAATATGGTTTTTGGCAACTTCTTTCAGACTCAATTTCAGTCAACAATTTCCTCTTCTGTAAAATGGGTGCTAATGATAATACTTATTTCAGAGTTGTTGTGAAGATTCAATGTAAAGTGCTTTGAGGAACTGTGTAAATGTTGGTCATTATTTTTATTATTAATCACACTGTCTCCCAATCAACGAATTGAAACATTTATTGGATACCGACTATATTAGGAAAAGTTGCATCTGTCAATGCTATTCTCATTATTTCCCTACTTTCCCAGCTTTTCTTTAACATAGTTGGAAACTCATATTGTGGGGTGTTACTGCTGACTCTAAATTGGAACTTTAGGCTGACCCAGGAAAGGGATGAAGCTTTGGAGAAGGGATGTAGACCTCCAGGGTATTGGAACTTTGAAGAAGTGAATATATAATTAGACTGTCTGGAATTCCTTCCAACACTAAACCTCAGCTCTAAGCTTTAGATGACTTTCAGACATCCCTTATAGAACTGTTTGAAGCGTTGGGAAGAAAATAAATGTATTGGGAATATTGATTGAGAGACGAAATAGCGAGTAATTGGAAAAGAGAGGCTGGCAAAAGGGAAAGAAGAATATAGTGGTAGGTGTGAACCAATCCATCTTTCTTTCCTGAGCTTTTCACTTTTAGAGGGAACTTGATATCCATGCAACTTTCTCCCTTTGCAGAAACCCAACAGATTTTGTTTCCATTTCACATTGATTACTTGGAGAGAAAGTGAGACCGAGGGCTGCCCTGTACTTTCTATATTCAATAGTGTAGTCATTTAAAAACAAATTAAAAGCCCTTACCTACCATCTTAGAATCAATACTGTGTATTGGTGCCAAGGCAGAAGAATAGTAAGGTCTAGGCAGTTGGGTTTAAGTGACGTTCCCAGGATCACACAGCTAGGAAGTATTTGAGATGTGATTTGAACCCAACACCTCTTGTCTCTAGGCCTGTCTCTCAATCTACTGAGCAACCTAGCTGTCTCCAAGTCTTGGTTGATGTGCTAAACCAGGTTGAGGATATCCCATAGTCTTTAAACCTGTTGGTGATCTAAAAGGATGTACCCCAAGCATGTGAAGAATTCCCCTTGATGAAATGGATGGATAAGGACAATTTGTTCTAAAGGTCATGAAGGCAGCTGAAGTAGGTCCTGTGGAATGCTTAGATCTTGGTCAGATATTGATGATGCCAAGGCGATCCATTTCATTTTGAACCACTGCCTCTTGCCTTAACTTTTGTCTTGCCACAAGACTTGGATGACTCTGGAAGGGAGAGTAAGGTGATGCCTTTGTGCAACTCTCACTTAAATCCAATTCATTTGCAAGTCAAGACATCACCCTGTGATGCCATTGGTCCTGTTCAAATGAAGGATGAAGGACAAACAACAGTGTTAATTTAGTCTGAATGATAATACTTGTTTGTTAGAGTGCTGCTCATTGTTTAGCTCCTGTCTGGAAGCAACTGAGAACTGAATTTATAGGGTTGTTGTTGTTGTTTTTTGCCACTTTTGATACTTGAATGATTTGGAGAGGGTAGAATGGCATGGCATTGAAACATGAACTGAATGAAGGCTCTAATCTGGGATGTACACAAATGTGTTTGTGCTTTCTTCTATTGCTTTGATTAAATGCTTTTTAAGGCAGTGAACTTTGTGAAGGTGATTCAATAAGACACAGCTAAAAGGGATAGATGGGAAGTTTGCTATACTTGTGAGAGTCAGAGTTGAGGGAGATTCAATTGATGGATTTAGGCACAGCCTTAGACAGATGTCAGAACTCAGCATAGCCCAACAAGTGGGCAGAATTAATAATCTAACTGCTCAGGGGATATTGGTAGAAAGGAAGTAGCAACAAGGTTTGATAGTCTCAGTGCCCTCTGGTGATGAATGGTCAGTACATAGCTATAAAAATTAATTTATTCAACAAATATGTTCTACTTTGTAGGGGAGATACAAAGTTTAAGTAAGACACAATCTCTGCCCTCATGGAACTTAGACTCTTATGGAACACATTGGATATTTTGATGTTAGATTCCAGCTATAATGGAGAAATGAAACAAAGATTCAGTGTGTACCAAAGAAGTTAAAAAAGCACTCTATGAAGTCAAAGAAAAGAAGTTTTTCATCATTAGTGGGAAACAGGATTACAGATTTAGCAGTAGAAGGGACCTTAGAACTCTAGTCCAATCCTTTGTTTTTCAAAAGAGGCTGAGATGTTAAAAGGGGAGAAGGGATTAGAGAAGGATTTATGTAAGAAGTAGGTTAGAAAATGACTCTGAAAAGATGGACGGAATTCAACAGGTGAAGATGGAGAAGGGGCACCTTCTAGGCACTGGAAAATGGATGGAATAGATCTGGGAGAGATAGAGGAGTTTGTTTTGGCTAAAGCTTAGAACATGTGAAGGACAGGAATATGAAATTGAGATAAGAAAGGTAGTTTGTAGTCATATTTTGGAGGCCCAGGCAAAGGGATATGAATTTTAATTGGGAGATAAAGGACCTCTTGGTATTGAACATCAAGTAGTTAAACTAATTAAAATTCAATTGAGGGGGCAGCTGGGTGGCTCAGTGGATTGAGAGCCAGGGCTAGAGAAAGGAAGTTCTGGGTTCAAATATGACTTCAGATACTTCCTAGCTGAGTGACCCTGAGCAAGTCAATTCACCCCCATTGCCTAGCCCTTACCACTCTTCTGCCTTGGAACCAATACACAGTATTGATTCTAAGACAGAAGGTAAGGGTTTAAAAAATTAATTGAAAGAGTAAGATGTATAAACCAAAAAGATAACTAATGGTGGAATGTTACTCAATGATATAGATGATTTTTCAAGGATACTAACTGGTCAATAATATTAGAGAGGACATACCACAATAAGGGCTTTATTTGGCTGGGTTGTGCCTTTTGCATGGAAGGCTAGATGACATAGTAAATAGAGTGCCAGGCCTGGAGTCAAGAAGACTCATCTTTGTGAATTCAAGGCTGGCCTCAGACACTTAGTAGTTGTGTGACCCTGGACAAGACACTTCACCTAATTTGCTTTAGTTTCTTCATCTATTAAATGAGCTGGAGAAGGACATGGCAAACCACTTAGTATTTTTGCCAAGCAATCCCCAAATGGGATCCCAAAGAGTTGGTCATGACTTAACAGCACTATCTTTTATATGCATACTTAGTTCTGGTTAGAAGACCAAGGAAAAGGATTTTCTTTCCTGTGTATTAAGTGAATGGGAAAGAGTTACAGAATATATGTACCTGCCAATGCTGGGAAATGCATCATCCTCTATTCTGCATCATCATTATTGTTATTTGTTTTTTGCTTGCAAAGAGAACCAGTGATCTTACCAGATAATGTCTTGATTTGCTTGTGAATTGTATTAAAGGGAGGCAGAATTGTACAAGGTTCTCAGCCTGACTGTTTCTTCTAGAGTGGTGATGGGCAAACTATTCCCGCAGACCAGATCCAGGCCCTAGTTTGCCCATCACTACCTTAAGCGATTCCCTAGTCACTACATCTGGATGTGGAGGTGTAGTGATTTGGATCTGGCTGTGGGGAATAGTTTGCCCATCACTGTCTAGAGTTATCTAAGTCCAGTGTATCATTATAGATTTAAGACAGATTCACCAGTCTCCTTTAGTCCGTCCCCATCCCACTTCCTCCACTTCCCCATTTAGGGATCTGATGTCCAGACAGAGCCCTTTGTTCATGTTCTGAGAACTGGGACCTCTTTAGCCAGACCCCTGTTATATGAGGTAGTACCTAACATATGTGAAATGTATAGGACAGTCAAATAATCTTTAGGAGTTGAATTGCATTGTAGTGCAATGGTCTAGTCTCATGTCTACTACTGTACTTTGGGGTGATCTGGAAGTCTCTCTGGACCCATTCAGTCACATCTAAAAGGAGTGGATGAGTGGGACTAGATGGCTTCTTCAGATCTGAAATTCTGATTCTGAATTCAGATCAGAGAGAGTTCCCTGCTTGGTGCTTTCAGGGAAAATTTTATGAAGCAGGTTTTTTAGAAGAGAGTCTTGTGGGGGCAGCTAGGCAGCTTAATGGATAGAGAACCAAGTCCAGAGACAGGAAGTTCTGGTTTCAAATGTGGTCTCAGATATTTCCTAGCAATGTGAGCTTGGGCAAGTCACTTAACTCCCATTTCCTAGCCCTTTCTGTTCTATCTTAGAACCAATACATAGAATTGATTCTAGGACAGAAGGTAAAGGCTTAAAAAAACTGGGTATTGTATGACAGGACTAAGGTAGGAGAAGGGTGCTTTAAGAAAATATGTGAGCAGGTTGGTAATCAGAGCTAAACATACAGTGATGGCTGTACATGGGACAAGCAATAAGGTGTGGAGTTAGGGCAGTGTTAGTGATTGTGGGGTAGAAGACCTTTTTTGGAGACTGGGGTGTGAGGGGAAACTCCTCTCAAGAGACCTTTCAGGGTTTCCATATTACTGAAGGACTATTTACTTGTGTGGAGAAGGATGATAATGGTGACTGAACTGGGGTTCAGATTCTGGAGAAGGAAGCAAATGTTGGGAAATGCATAGGTTTTTATAATGTCAAAGGGTGAGAAATGTGAGAATGGAGGCAAGGGATGGAATTCTTGGAGGGAGCATAGAATTTTGGAAGAGGAGCAGGAGACCAAATGACAGTTGGAAGAGAGAGACTTCTGGGAAGTTTTGACCTAAGAAGGGGCTTTGGGGTTAAAAGCTTGTGGAGGGGAGATGTAGGGATCGAGCTCTGTACAACCTGAAGACATCCTTGAGGTTCCTGTTCTATAGAGAAGACCTGCTACTGTAGATTCAATAACATCTTGATATCTTCTGAATACAAGAAGTGCTACTCAAAGGCATTTAGGGATTCTGGACTCCTTGGGGAGCAGTTCCCTGAACCCCTCATTCCTTGAACCTGGCCATATAGTGTCCTTCATCTAACTTAACAAACTAAATAGATATATAGGCAATAGGATTAGTGGGGAAGGGCAGGTGAAGCTTTGGACTGAGACAGACTCGGTCTCTCCAGGGTGAAGGACCTGGAAAAGGCATCAATCCTAGGGTTACCACTATCCTCCACCATTACCCTGCATCCATTCCCTTAACCTTGTTACATACATTAAATACTAGAAAAGGTTCATCTGGGAGACAGTTGGAGGAGGGAGTGCCATAGCATGCCCTAGCAAAGTCAGGCTGTGTTCCATCTTTAAGCCTGACCACCTGTGGTGAAGAGGGGGAGGCTTCTGTGAACCCAGGTTTGCAACAACATTGAACAGGGTCGTCACCTATGGTAACCTTTCCTCCAGCTCCCCAGGGGTGACAGGCCCTCTCGGGATCTCCCAATTTCCAAGAAGACTCCCATAAAGTCTCACGGTGTTAGGGGTTAACAGTGAGTGAGTTGGAGATTGCTACCCATTCCTAGCTACATTCCCCCCCCTCCTTATTAGCACCCCTTAATACAGGAAGCATGCCCATGAAAGAGACCACCCCAGCTACAGGGTCAGTCAGGGAAGGAAGTGAATCCTGTAATGATACTATCCTTGACTTTTAAAAATTTCCCCTTTGGGCACTGTGGCCCAACTGTGGCTCTACCCTAGTTAAGGCTTTGTTGGAAGCAATAGGGACAGGCCACACTTTACAAAGAACTTTACAGTTTATAAAATGCTTTCCTTATGATGGAGGTAATATAACTATTATTAGGTGAAAGAATCCTTACAATCTTTAAATGACCAGTTTCATTATTTAGAATAAGTAATGAAATGTCACTCCGTTCTCTTGCATATGATTATTTTCTATTCACATACATTTGGGGAGAAAATGCAATTTTGTTGCTTTGAAATACTCACACAAGTTGAAAGTAAGTTTTAAGGTCACCTATCCCTAATATAAATATATTATTCATTTTCATTTATGGAAAATAACCTTAAGTGAAAACCATTATATTTGCAAAGTATGAGATTATCTTCTGGAAAATATCAAACACCATCATCTAGACAGATTTCTTTTATAGAGGATAGCTTCGGAACATTTTTCTCTATGGTTTCTTTAACTTGGATGGATAGAGCCCTCTGCCTTGGCTCTGATTCTTTGCTCTTGACGTATTTAATGAACCAACCTTTCCTTGGTTAGGAAAAGTGAATTGGAAGATCTAGAATATGAGAATATGAGAATGGATCCTTGTTATGGAAATTTTTGACCTAGCCTTTAGTTTTAATGAAATCAGAAGCCTGATAAAGATAGAAAAAAACCAGCTACTGACAATGGGTAGGGAATTTTCAAGAGGAAGGAAATAAAACTGAGTTATACATACAAGCAAAGTCTCTTTAAAAGTGTAACACGTATTATTCCTTGCTCCCAACTAATATCCTACTCTGATAATTCGTGGTATGTAGATGATGCTAAGCTAGATAGACAAGGATAAAATGTGCCATTTGACACACAATATTATAATTTTGTTTTGAAATAAAAAAAAACTTCCTTACTTTCCCTATTGTCTTTATATATGTATAACATATACACTCACATATATATTCTGTGTCAATTACCCAATCTTTTCCTTTGAACTCTTCCTAAATTGTAGTCCTTCAAGTGTTAATAAAGCTCATACTCCAGTAGCCAGATCCTTCCTTCAAATATAAGCATGACCCACACCCAGAGGAATGTTGGCTTTATGGGAAAAAAATGTATGCAGGGCATACTTGTAATTAAAAAAAACACCTTATTTTCCATGTTAGAATCAATACTATAAGTTCCAAGGCAAAAGAGTGCCAAGATCTAGGCAATGGGGATTAAGTAACTTGCCTAGGATCACACAGCTAGGAAGTATCCGAGGCCAAATTTGAACCCAGAACTTCCTTTCTCTGGGCCTGGCTCTCAATCCACTGAGCTACTTAGGTGCTTCTCTCTCCCCCCTCCCATTAATATGAATTTTAATCTTAATGATTAATATTTTCTCCACCATTTTTAGATCTAGAAAATCAACAAAACAAAAAATAAAATCCTGATTTTTTTTGCCAATTTCTGAGACGTAAATGTTAAAACTGAATGGTTGGCTCTTACAGGGTAATTGGTTCAAGCTGACTCTCACACAACTGCCAGCATTGGACACTAAGTTTATCTTTTGAGACTGCCGGTCTCAGTTTGGGTAGGCTCATCACCAGTGAGTTTGCTGTAAGGGGATGAACATTTTTTTTTCTGCCATAACTACTCACTAAAGATTATCTGCTGAGGTGGGGGATACTTGGGACTTATATTGGTTGAAGGGCTGCTTACACCAATGGAACACAGATCTTGCACCAAGTTCTCTCCTGTGACTACGTTCTAGAATCTGAAGTTTGGAAATGGTGTCACTCTTGTGAAATGTAGGGAGTTTTTGGAAAAAATAAGAAATATTTCTTGACGCACAGACCTGGAAAATCCTGTGAGATGATGGATTTGCTATTCCTCTAAACCTCCCTGTTAGCACCTCATTTTCTGACCAGAATACTAATCTTGCAGCTATTATTTGATCATAGATTTGGAGCTGGAAGAGAGGTCAGACTATATTTAGTCCAATTCCCTTATTTTTACATAGGAGGATACCGAGACCCAGAGAAATGGATCATGACTTGCCCAAGGTCATACATGTAGTCAGAGATAGGATTTGAAGTCAAAGCTTCTGCCTGAGAGCCAAAGTCCTTTCTACCATACCAAGCTGCACATTATTCCAGAATAGCTCAGAAACTGTGAGGATCAAATTGACTACTGTTGTCTGCACATATTTCATTTATTTTTTATTTAAAAAAAGCTCAACTTCCATCTTAAAATTGTTACTAATTATTGGTTCCAAGGCAGAAGAGAGGTAAGGGTTAGACAAATGGAGTTAAGTAATTTGCCCAGGGTCACATAGTTAGAGTGTGTCTGAGGTCAGATTTGAACCCAGGACCTCCTACTTTTGGACCTGGCTTTCTATCCACTGAACCACCTAACTGTCCCTTCACACATATTTCTTCATTTGTGGTGTTGTTCAGATCAATAACCCAAACTTGGTTTCCCTCTTGAGATTCAATTTCTCCTTCCTCTGAAACACTGTGCTTCTTACTTAAAAATATGTATATATATATATATATATACATACATACATATATTTATTATTAGATCCTGATTCTGTCTCTCCCAATTCCCCTCCCTCCTTGAGAACATAAGAAAAATAAAACCTCAGGTCAAAAAAATGTGTAATCATTGCTCAGGGGAGCTAGAAGGCACTTTGGATAGAATGCCTGATCTGGAGTGAAGGAGACTCATCTTCGTGAATTTATATTTGGTTTCAGATAGTTGTTAGCTGTGTGACCCTAGGTAAGTTACTTAATCCTTTTTGCCTCAGTTTCCTCATTTGCCAAATGAGCTGGAGAAGGGAATGACAAACCATTATCTTTGCCAAGAAAACTCCAAATGGGATCACAAAGAGTTGGACATCACTGAAAAAAAGGAATCATTGCTTACTAATTTTTCTTTAGTGGGCAGTTAGATGGTACATTGGAGAGAATACTCGACTTAGATTCAGAAAGATCTGAATTTAAATCCTACCTCAGAGAGTTTCTAGTTGTATCACCCAGGGCAAATAACTTAATTTCTAATTTCTTTAGTTTCCTCATCTATATAAAAGGTGGGTAATGACCTACTTCCCAGAGTTGTTGGGAGGAAAAATTAGATCATATTTTTAAAGGTTTTGGTAAAATTTGCTTTGCTGTGGGTATTCAGAGTTTGTCATTTCAGCCAGTTTGCATGGGACCTCTTGACTTTGCAGCTAATCCCCTCTAGTTTTATTGATATAACCCAGCCTCTAGTTTTATCTTGTTTTGAGTCTTTAACAGCTTGGTTCTTTGGTCTAAGATCCTGAGAATTTTTCTATTCATTCTGTATCTCCATGCTTGGTGTCATTGGATTGGAGTAGCAATGGTTGATTGTTGTCCTTTCTACTCAAAGAGGACCAAAAATGACATCACTGGTTGCAGCTTTTGACTCACACATAAACTGGATTTAAGCAGGGCAGAGTCGCATAAAGTCATTGGTCACAATCTTTCTTCTTGAGCCACTGTAATTTAGCGACAAGACAAAAGTCAGGATGACTGGCTATGGCTGGGGATGCAGTGGATGACCCTGGCTTTTTCAATGTCTAACCAAGCTCTAAATCCTCCATAGTGTCTACTTCTGCCACCTTTGAATCATTGGGACAAATTGTTCTCATTTGTACCTTCTCCTGAGAATTCTTCACATCCCCGGAGCTGATGCCCCTCTAACTCACCAATGGGCTTGAGGCTTGTCAGTTACTCTCAACCTGGTTCAACCCACCTGCCCAGGTGGCTTCCTGAGGTGTGTGTGTGCTCTAGCTTCTTGGAGCCACAGGTGAAAGCTAGGTTGGGCAGGTGGACACTGAAGAACAGCAACCCTGAATAAAGTTCAGCAAACCCTCACACTGGATGTACTTGAACCTGGGCTTGGAATCAGGAAAACTCATCCTCATGATGGAACCACTAACTCCCTCTCCACAGATCCCTGAGTTTGTGAAGCACTTTTCTCATAACGGTCCCGAAAAGTATTGCATTGAGTCGACACAGTCGATGTTAAATTCAAGGGGGACTTCAGCTGTTGGCACTGGATTATGAATCCTGGGACAGATTTCTTTCCTCTCTTAAATTAATTATCATGAGACTATATAAATACTGGAAACAAATTTAATAAAGGATCTTCTCCAGATGGTTGAAGGTAGATGCTTACAAATTCAGAATGTTTTTCATTATAATTGCAATACCGTGTGTAGATTTAAACCGACACTTTAGGGAATTTACAGATGAGAGGCTCTGCAATCTGCTACCAGGCATAATATTCACAAGGATTTATTGTCACAGAAAAGGCATAATGACTATTGAAAAACATTAATTGCTGACAGTTTGGTGCCAATAGCAATGTATATTACATTTGTTCTGCCCTGTAGACCCTTGTTTCACAAAGCCTGTTTAAGTCACAAGAAAACATCACATATTGGTCTAATCTTTGTGGCATTTACATATTTTTTTCTTGGATGAAGAGAGTTTCTGAATATTGAATTTGGCACCACCACTCTTCTGAGAAGGATGAGAGGGGTACAACAGATTGCTGGACTATGGGACAAGAGACTCGGTCCCTAAACAGCTAGACTGTCTCGGTCAAATCATTTCCTTTTATCCCAGCTTTGGGTCCCACATCTGTAAAATGAGAAGACTTAGATGAAAAAAATCTCTAAGGTCCCTTCTGGTTCTAAAATTCTGTAGCTGTAAAACTATGCCATTGAAGTTGTTTATGGGAGGCACTAGATCCAAATGCATTGCCTCGATTTTAAATGTGGAAAAGTCAGCTGTGCAAAACCTTCTCTATTTCCTACCAACTGGGAGAGGTTTTATTTATTTATTTGAATTTTAAAAATGGATATCTTTTGTTTTTCATTGCATTAATTTCCACATACATGCATATATATCCCCCTTTCATACTCAGACAACCGTTCCTGATAACAAAGAATTAGAGAGAAAACAGTAGTTGAACAAAACTAACATACTGACTTAGCACTTGAGCACTGGGTCTGGTGTGGGGGAGACCTGAGTTCAAAGCCCTCCTGGGACACTAATTATATATATATATATATATATACATGTATATATATATATATATATATATATATATATATACACACACACACACACACACACACACACACACACATACACCTGGGTCAGTCATTTAGCCGCTGGTTGCCTCAGTTTCCCCATCTTTAATATGGGGATAATAATAGCACCCACCTCTCAGATTGTTGTGAATGAGATAATAGTTATAAAGTGCATAGCACAGTGCCTGGCACAGTAAGCACTATGGAAATGTTAGCTATTTATTATTACTAATAATTACTAATAATAACAATTACTAATAATACTAATAATTGCTTCTTGGGTTTGTTGTAAGGATCAAATGAGACAGTAATTATAAAGTACTTAGCACAGCATTTGGTGCATATTAAGAATTTTGGCAAATATATTAGTCATTTATTATTATTTTTATTACCTTGAAGGGTGGTTGTGAGGATCTAATATGATAATATTTGTAAAATACTTAATGAAGTGCCTGGTAGAGAGTAGGGACTATATACATGCTTTGCCTCCTCACTGTGACATATGCAATATTCTATGCCCATAGTTCCCCACCTCTGCAAAGAAGAGATGTGTTTTCTCATCTCTTCTTTTGGATCAGTCTTGGTCATTATAACTACAGTATCCAGTGTTCTTATTTTTTGGTTGGAATTCTTTCCATTCATCTACTCTTGTCTCTGTGCAGTGCATTATGTAGGCATTGTACAACGTAGCATGATTATTGTACGGCTATTTTTTAGTTTCTGCTTACTTCACTTTTCATGACTCCATGCTTCTCTGTGTTCTTCATATTTATCAACAGGTACTTTATGTAAGTTATTCACTGGACATATTTTCCTTGTAAATATTCTCATCAAATCATAAGGCTAGTTTTACATGTTCCTAATTTTCTTTCTTTATTGATCTGGCATCAGATAAATACGTAGTATCTTCTTGGATGGATGTTTGGTCTTTTTGTTTATATGCTTATAATAATTATCAAAAAGAAGGATTATGATCAGCAAGAATAAAAACTCGGTTTATACTAATTTAAATTAGTGATGAATCTTGTGTGATTTTGACATCTGTAAGGGAGCTTGTTGGAAAAGGTACCATTTGTTCTACTGTTTCAAATTCTTTATGTAGTTAACAAACAATGAGCCTAGGGGGCATTTAGTATTCATCTCACTTTTCAGTCAATTGTCTGCTTATAAAGATGAGGATTGCAATAGAGTCATACTGATGAAAGTCAGTGTTCCCTTCTCATCTCGTCAAGGATACCCTTGATACTTATGTAAATTATGCTCATAAATTTTTTGTAGTGGTGGGAAAATATGCATATAGGTCAGTAATTGTCAATATTTTCTCAGTTACCCTTTTTAGTAATAAGGCCTGTGATTTTTTTTTAAATATTTGGTATCGTTTTCTTTTTTATTTATCTTAAGAGTTGATCCTTCAATGACCTCAAAACTGTTTGCTTCCAGCATAGTCCTCTCCTGTTTATATTTAGTGTAGTCTAACTGATTGCCTTCTCTTTCTTTTCCCTAGTGTCATTTCTTACCTTCTTCATACAGCATGTCTGGGACTGTGGTGTGACAGTTCAAATTGGATGTCTCCACTTCCATTGATGAAGAAATGTTTGCTATTCAACTTCCTGAAGAGCTTTTCCATTTTTGGGGGGTCTGTTGTTCTCTTTCCAGTTTCATAAATATTCCTAGGACAATCTGACTTATTTGGGTCTTTCACCAAGATCTGTGCAATTTTTTTCATTAATTCTGTTTTATATCGGTCATATTATTATTGTTCCACCCTCTTCTATAATATTTTACAAATGAACTTCCATTTTAAACCTATGTTGTCTGTGTATGATAGGTCTTTCCCTCTGGAGAGGTAGTAAAATATTTGCTGGTTTTTAAGATGTTTTGGGGACAATATCATGAGGAAACAGTATTGAAGTGATCTGGAGGCTTGGGTATTGGCAAGATGAGGAGAAGGGTCACTTATTAGATATAAAGATCCCAGGAGACCCAAGGCCATAGACCAGAGTTTGAGGAGGGAGATACAGATTTCCTTTTGTCTTTGGATGCTTTAAAATCAACCATGCTTGTGATTTATTTGCCATTCTAACTTGTGAACCATTTTTCCAACTAGCTACAGTTTCCTCTGGTTTTCGTTATACAGAAAAGGCTATAATTGATAAGATTCAGCGCTTCTAGTAGTTTGCTAGCTTGTTAGTCAGTGGCCAAGGATCTCACATTTAGAATACACAGATGGCAGACTGAGAAACCACCAGCCCTTCTAAGATTGGGCTCATTCTCCCAATCACACATTCATGAGATGGTCAAGTCCCCCAGATCAAAGTAGAATATGTTTCCCTCAGGGTTTTAGGAATAACTCTTAAGATATGGCATTTTCTCTAATCCCATATACAAAATTCCCTATTCTCATGTGTTCCTTATCATGAAAATTACCCAGAGGCAGTTGATCATTCCTCATTATTATCAATTGCCAATTGACATCAATTAGCTTTGACAAAAGGATATTTCCTGAGAAGACATGTTAAGAGTAGAACACTTTCCCACTGGGGGGACATTCTCCTCTCTACAACATGGTCCCTGGAGACAGTAGGCACAAACTTAAAGAGGTAGCTACAAACATTCTTTCCGTCATTGATTTTGCTTGTGGAACAGCTATAGCAAGTAGCATAGTCACATCTTTGTTCCCAGAACACATTTTCTCTGCTGCTGGGGCAAATCCCTTTTCAGATTGGGCCAAACAGATTATCCCTCAGAGTTTCAACTATTGCATCATTTAGAAGACTCTACTGGCACTTCTGACCTTCAGAAACTCACAAATTTGTATCTCTAATACTCCTTCAACTAAAAATAATAAAGAATAAATACAGCAGGCAGAAGCAACCATGGTGCCATATTCTAGGCTTCATTCTCATCACAAACCCCACAAGATTTTGCTTTACTTTTCATCAGGGAAGAGAGAGATTGATAGTGCCCTTTCCATGTATACTCAGTTCTAGCACATGAGTCAATTAAAAGACTTTTCTTCAGAGGCAATAAATGGAGAGGAAATCATCACAGAAAGCCTGTGCCTGTTCTGAAGTGGAGAGTGGCTACTTTATTCCATAGCATCATGTACTCCTGGAAGCAGGCTCACGAAACATCCATATGGTCCCCTAGCACATGCTTCTAGGTCTTGGCCTTCATTGACCAGTCCTTGCTTTTACGTTGATAAAATACAAATCTGACCATGTCACTTCCTTACTCAAAGTTCCCTGCTACTTGGATAAAATATTAAATCCACTGCCCGGCACTTAAAAGCTCTTCATAATAAAATTCCCATCTATCTTTCAAGTCTTTTTTTCATATTCCTGTTCTTCATATACTCTTCTTATGGTCAGAGAATTTGAGAGCTGTTTCTCATATGCAATGTTCTAGATTCCATGACCCCTTTGCCCAGGCTGTCCCCGGATTCCATTCTGACTTAGAAGTCCTAGCTTCCTTCAAAGTACAGCTCAGCTATTGCCTTCTACAAGAAGTGTTTCCTTATTCCCTCAGTTATTGGTATTTTTTCCTTTTTGCAATTATTTTGAAGAATTCAGTATGTACTTTTTATTTGCTTCTCTGGGCTCATGTTGTATCCTCCCAGGAGGATATCATCTCCTTGAGGGCAGTGGATATATTGTTTTTATCTTTATATCTCCAGTGGTTGATGCATAATAAGTGTCATTTGAATGTTCAACAGTTAAGTTAATATTTGTAGTCAGTCAGAAAGCTGTGTGAGTCTTTGTATTCTCTTTTTTTCTCCCAAGATTGTGAACACTATCACAATAGTGATTAATATTTATTATAGGATGTTAAGGTTTGCAAAGCATTTTTTATATTCAGTATCTAAAAACAATATGAAAACTTCGTTTTGGTGACTAGTTTAAGCTTTTTCTGACACCTAAATATTTCCTAGAGCTGATAACGTGAAAGTAGTTGTCTTACTGGGACTTCTACTGTCAGATAAGTCCTTGAAAGTTTGATGCTGGAAGTGACTATTGCCATTTTTGTTTCAAGACCTCTTCAAAATCTTTGGGGATGTAATATAATATAATGGAAATGAAAATGGCTCTTACTGTTGTATTGCCCCTTGGGCATAAAGAAAAAGTATTTTCTACTGTGAAACTAGAAAAACAGACTTGATGAAGCATTGTTTTGTATGCCAAATTATTATTCAGCAGCTTTTGAGGTGGATGTATGTTTTTTTGAGAGTATATTGTCCTATTTCTGACCATCTCTTTCCAAATCCAGACTTCCATTAATTACTTCCACCTTCTGCTTTCTTACTCCTCTTCACAGAATCTAGAATCCTGATGGAGGAAGTCATACAAATGTTTCAACTTAGTCCATCACAAATTTATGTTATGACATCTCAGAGGGGCTTTTCCTGCTGCAGCCCAACTTTTTGCTCTTTTATTATGGATTCTCCATCAAACTTCTCAAAGTTGCTATTCTGAATCTTTTCTTCTCTTTTTAAGCTACCTATACCTGTGTTGGCAAACCTATGGAAATGCCTGCTGGAGGAGGCTGCTCTTCTCTAACTCACCACCATGCCTGAAGACATTCCTCATATGACCTGCCTCTCTGTCCAGCAGCCCAGTGGGAATGGTTCCTCCCTCCCCTATCTGGGTTAAGGAGGTAGCTCACATGTGCATGAAGGTCAAAATTTAGGCAATTGATCTCTAAAAGGTTTGCCATCACTGAACTATATGAATTCTTCCCACCCTTCTAAGTAAACTTGCCTCATATTTTACTAAAAAAACTGAGGCTATTTGGAGGTCATTTTTCTACCTAATTCCTGTTTACCATCACCTCAACAATTTCTTTTCTTTTGCTACAGACTCAGTGAAGAAGTTGTTCTTATTGCCATTGGAACCTTAATATCTGTGACTTCTATCCTATCCCTTTCTACCTCTTTTGGGAGCTTAATTCTTCAATTTTCCTCTCGCCTTATTTTCAGGTTCTCCTTATTTACTGACTCCTTCCATAAATATATGCTCAGATCTCTCCCATCCTTAAAAGACCTCCTTTGAATCTATCATCTTTTCAGACTCTTGTCTTATGTTTTCCTTTCATTCCATAGACAAGCTATTAGAATCCTGCCCCAATAATCTTTGCCTCACTTTGTCACTATCAATTCACTTCTAATCTATTGCATTCTGGCACTTCAATCCATACTACCTGACTGAAATAGCTTTCAAAGACTAATCATCATCATCATCATCATCATCATCATCATCATCATCATCATCATCTCTCTCTCTCTATCTCTGTCTCTGTCTCTCTGTCTCTGTCTTTCCCTCTCCTCTGTAGTATTTGTAAATATTGATTATACCATCCTTCTGGTTAGTATCTCTTTGGATTCTGATGAAACTAATTTGTTTGACTTTTCTTCTAACTGCTTTTCCATCATCTTTGCATAATAATCTTTGTCTTACTTCCTAAGTGGGAGTGTATCTCAAGGGTCTGTGTTGAGCCTTTCCTTTTCTCTCTCTTTTGTTGATATTATGAGCTTCTATAGATTCAGCTAGTATTTTTATACAGATGACTCCTAAGTCTATGGGATAGTTTTTACTCCATAGAAGTATTTTATTCTCTTAGAGCATTTCCTATGGCAATCATAGATTCAGACACAGTATGTTGTAATGACTTATATTTTTAGTATCTTCTTTTTATTTTTTAATAGTTCAAAACTTTTATTTTACATGTAGAAACATTTTCCACAATTGTTTTTGGATATTTTGTGACTGAAATTCTCTCCCTCCCTCCTCTTTCCTCTCTCCAAAACCATAAATAATCTGATATAGGTTATACTAGTGTTCTCATGCAATACATATTTTCATATTCCTCATGTCATGAAAGAAGACATATATTGCACATGCAATAAAAAATTCAAGAAGAAAATAAAGTAAAAAGTGATATCCTTCAATCTGCATTCAGACTCAAGCATTTCTTCTATGACTTCAGATAGCATTTCATTATGATTCCCTTAGGGTTGTCTTGGATTCTTGCATTGCTGATAATACTAAATCCTTCAAAATATTTTTATTACTCTCTACAATGATCTCCTGGTTCTGCTCACTTATTTTGCATTAGCCCATATAAGTCTTTCCAGCTTTTCCCTCAAATTGTCTTGCTCATTATTTCTTATGGCATAATAATATTCCATTACAACCATATGCCACAATTTGTTCAGCCATTCCCCAATTGATGGACATCTTCACCAGTTTCCAATTCTTTGTTGCTACAAAAAGAGCTGCTATCAATGTTTATGTACAAATGTATCCTTTTTCTTTGATTTCTTTGGAACACAAAACTACTAATAATTTTGTTGAATCAAGAGATATACATAGGGGCAGCTGGGTAGCTCAGTGGAATGAGAGTCAGCCCTAGAGACGGGAGGTCCTAGGTTCAAATCTGGCCTTAGCCACTTCTCAGCTGTGTGACCCTGGGCAAGTCACTTGACCCCCATTGCCTACCCTTACCACTCTTCTGCCTTGGAGCCAATACACAATATTGACTCCAAGACGGAAGGTAAGGGTTTAAAAAAAAAAGAGATATACATAGCTTTATGGCCTTTTTGGCATGGTTCCAGATTATTCTTTAAAATGGTTATATTAATTCACAGCTCCACCAACAGTGTATTAGTGTCTCAATTTTCCCACACCCCCTAGAACATTTGGCATTTTCCTTTTTGGTCATATTAGTTAATCTGATAAGTGTGAGTAGGTATCAGAGTTATTTTGATTTGCATTTCTCTAATCAATAGTGACTTGAAAAAAAATTTCATATGAGTATAAATAGTTTTGTTTTTTTGATTTGAGGACTTCTTGGATAACTTAGTTAAAAATTAAAATTTATTTATTTATTTATAAAACCTTTACTTTCTGTTTTAAAATCATATATTTTATTGGTTCTAAGGCAGAAGAGAGGTAAGAGCTGAGCAATGGGGTTTAAATGACTTGTCTAGGATCACACAGCTAGGAAATATCTGAGGTTAGATTTGAACCCAGGCCTGGCTCTCAATCCACTAAGCCTCTTAGCTGCCTCTGGATAACTTTGTTTTTTATTTTGTTAAGCCCTTACCTTTTATCTTAGAATTAACAGTGTGAATTAGTTCCAAGATAGAAGAATGGTAAGGACTAGGCAATGGATGTAAAGTGACTTGCTCAAGGTCACATAGCTAGAATGTGTCTGAGACTAGATTTGAACTCAAGACCTCCTGCCTCTAGGCCTGACTCTCAATTCACTGAGTCACCTTGCTGCCCCTTATTAATATACTCTTGATTATATCCATATTCTATTTGCCACATGTACATGTAAAGGAAATAAATGAATTCTTTCTACTTTACCCACACAAATAATGTGATTTAGCTTATACCAGTGCTCTCATGCAACATTTGTTGATTGAATATATTTTCCTTATATTTATCTTGCTTTTTATATTCTAAGAAATTAGATGAGAAACCTTGCTATAATGTAACATTACATCATTAATTACTGATTAGTTATGGAAAAGGGACCCAGAGGATACGGAAGTTCAGAGCATTAACTTGGGTAGGGATGAACTCAAACTGGTTTAGATTTTGTTGTTATTGTGTTATTTCAGTCATGTTTGTGACCCCATTTGGGAGTTTTATTAGCAAAGACACTGTAGTGGTTTGCCATTTCCTTACAGATGAAGAAACTGTAGTAAATAGGATTAAGTGACTTGCCCAAGGTCACATAGCTAGTATGTGTCTTAGACTGGATTTGAGCTCAGGAAGATGAATCTGAGCTTAGAGTTTTATCAAGTGTGCTACCTGCCTACATCCAATTGAAGCAACTGAAGGAGCCTATTATAGTATACTTTTCTTTCCTTAACATGTGAGAGAGGTTAAATGATTTTCTCAAGATTATCCTGCTAGTAGAAGCCAGATCTGGAATTCAAACATGCTTTACCTAATTGTTTCTAGGATTATTGCATTTTGGACTCAGTTCTGGAAAACTTGATCTCCAATACTTGCCCCTTAGGCAGTAGCTTTCTAGGATCTTTTCTTGGAGGCCAATTTGTGTTAATTGTAGAGAGATTCAGAGCAGCTATACAGCATAGTGGATAGAGGGCTGGCCCTGGAGTCAGGAAGACATGAGTTCAAATCTGACTTCAGACACTTTCTAACTTGACCTTGAGTAAGTCACTTAATCCTGTTGGTCTCAGCTCTTGCCCATCTTTCTGAGTTTCCTCACCTATGAAAAAATAGGAATAACAATAATACCTATTTCTCCAGGGTGTGAAGATAAAGTGAGATAATATTTGTGAAGCACTCAAAAAATCTTTATCATCATTATGTAGCACAAATGTATTTATTATCATTAGATTAACAATAATAATTAGGATTTTCTCTGTGCCAAAGATGTTGTGGAAAGTGGCCATCCTGAATTTGCTACACTCTAGTTCACTCTTTTCTTGAGCTCTTTCCAGAGTAAGTGTATGTTTGTATTTTTTGGGAGGTAGTAGCAGCACCTTCTTAATTTGACTAAATTCCAGGAGGAAGAAGTTCATAAGCCATTCTTAATTAAGAACTGTCAGTCTTGATTGCTCAGTCTTTTATGTCCCTGGCTGTCAAAGCATGACTGATCATAATTTATTTTATAATCTTGAATATGAGTTTCACAAGATCTAGATGCCAGTAATCAAAATAACTCTTCTGGCTTTGTAAAAAGGCAAACTTTAGAACACATATTCAAACCATGTAGTGCTACATTTGAGATGCACCAGTCTCTGTTTTGAAAGCCGGGGAACAATGAGAAGTTATCACAACTGGTTCAAATGGGAGAGCTGCTAGTTAAACAACTTTTCTGTGTGTGCATTTGCATAAGAAATGAGCAAGTGCTATGGAGCTTGACTTATTGTCTCATTGATTGTTTGGACCAAGAAAGTGATGAAGAAAATAATAATGAAGATTAAACCTAAAAGTGTGTCATGCATACATTTTTTAGAGAGCTAGTTTTTAAATATTTATTAGTACACTCTTAAAAAACCCAATTACCTTCTGTCTTAGAATAAATGCTAAGTATTAGCTCCAAGGCAGAAGAGTGGTAAGGGCTAGGCAATTGGGGTTAAGTGACTTGCTCAGGATCACACAGCTAGGAAGTGTCCATCCCTTATTAGCACACTCATGAGTGCATCTTGATTACAACAATATTCTGTTCACCACATATCCCCCTTCCTCCACCTAAACATCCATTCTCTCCTTTCCAGATGTTTGTTCAACAAATGACATTTTAAAAGCACAAAGGAGCCCCACTACAACATAGACTTCCTGGGTCATGATTATGAGATTATAGCCTGATGTAAGGGAAAGAACCTTGGATTGCAAAGTCAAGATACCTGGAGGCTTCTAGTCTAATCTTGGCCACAGTCTAGTTGTATGTCTGGGAAAATCACTTAAATCCTTCTGCCCCATTTACTCATTTCTATAATGGCAGTGTTTGAGCTCTGGTTGGAAGAGATTTTAGATATAATCTGATATGACTGCCTACTCAGTGCAGTGATCCATACTACAACAATACCAATGGATGATAATTCAACCTTTTCTTGGACGAACTTACTATCCCATGTGGGAGACCATTTTATTTTAAGCTATCTTTCATTGTTGGGAATTTCTTGATATAAGCATAAACCTGCTTCTATATAATTTATAGGGTTAGAGATTTATAAGTGGAAAGGATCTAATCATAACTTAGCATCTAATCCTCCCATTTTATTTATAAGGAAATTGAAGGTCAAAGAAGTTGATTAAATTGCCCAAAGTTATATCTTGGTCCTGGTTCTGATTCTGGGAATAATCTAAATCTAATTCCTTTATTATGTAAAAAACCATAAATACTTAATACATTTATTATATCCTCTCTCCATGAAAGTCCTACTATGATGAACTCTTAAAGTATAGAGATGGTCATACCAGCAGACTAAAAAGATCTGGAGACTTCTTTCAAACTAGAAAGGCTTCCAGCCACATATTATTTATTGTCCAAAGTCCATTCTATGCATGGAGGAGCTCATTACCAGACATTTTGCTAGTAGGTGATGAATTTTTGGTTGTGGTTACCCATGAAACGATTTAATAATTTAAAACAGCCATCAGCCCTGTGAAGATGCTTTATGTTTCTGAGTGAATGTGATCAAGGTGCTTAAAAATGGTGGAGTGTATGAAGAATCATATACATTCTGCACCATCTACAAATAATAGGTGGATTGAGCACCAGGCCTGAAGTCAGGAAGACTCATTTTTTTGAGTTCAAATCTGGCCTCAGATACTTTCTACAGGTGTGGTTTGGCAAGTCACTCAACCTTGTTTGCCTTAGTTTCCTCATCTGTAAAATGAGCTGGAGAAGGAAATGGCAGATGCCAAAATGGGGACATGACTGACATGACTGAACAACAATGAAGCAACAGGAAACACAATTGCATGGGGCATTATTATCTTGCCCTGCCGTTCTTATAATAAATGTAAGCAAAAAGACCACCACGAAAATAATTCCAATGTATGCACCAATACTTATTGCAGAGGAAGAAGAAAAATTATTTGAAGTATTTGAAGAGATCCTTTAAACTAAGACAACATATACCAAGATTCTTGAGTGATTTTAAATGTGAGTATAGGCATAGAGGAAAAAGGTAAAAAATGGTGAAATGGTTTAGAATCAATACATCATAAAGGACAAAGAAGCCTCACATCTATGCATCATGGATATTTTCTTCGAGAAAGAAATCAGGAGGTGATAGACATAGTGAATGAACACTGAGCAATACCACACACACACACACACACACACACACACACACACACACACACACACACACACACACAATGGACTAAATTGACTTAATCCCAACAGGAAGAAAACAACTTGTTACCAAAGTAACCTCCATTTTAGAATTGGATGTCTATGTAAAGTCAGATCATTGACTGGTTAGAACAAGGGTTAAAATCAATATATATTAGAAAAGAAGTTAGATATTTGCTATTGTCTTTTCCTACAGAACTCTAATTGATGCAAAAGCCACCATGGGAAGGTGACTGAAAGCCTACAAACTGCTCCTGCCTAAAAATATTTAATTAAATTAGAAAACAAAAAACACCCTTTTTTGAGCACTTAAAACTATATGTAATGTCCTCTGAAGAGACATGGAGGGTAAGATCAGCACAGGTCTAGAGCATCAATTCATTTGTAAAACATTATGGAGAATATTTATACAGTGATGATAAACATTTCTTTATATAACAGAGAAAAGCAATTTTATGGGGTGTTGGGAGGCATGAAATTTTCATGATAATGCCAAATTTGTCAATTGGATCAGAAGGATAACAAAACCACACAAAATTGGGGAGAACTGCCAACATCCCTGCAGCGATATATTTTTTTTTGTAGCCTGGTAGTGATATAGTACCATCACATTCAAATACAATAAGAAGAAGTGGCAATAGTATTTAAGAGGATGCAGTTAGGTGGAGTGAATGGATTTGTTCAAGTATGTATGAATGAAATTTATTCTGGTGATGACAAAATTCTAAAATAAATTTGTATTAATTTTTTTTACTTTAAAAATGAACAAATACTTATTTTTTTCTCCCTCTTACTTTTCAACTTGTTGAAAAACAAAACACCACAAACCTCATTTAACTGTAATCTCTCTTTAACTCCAACCTTGTATTACCAATTGTCTTTTAAAAAATTTCTCCCTGGATGTCCCATAGACATCTCAAACTCCACATGTCCAAATTAGAACTCATAATCTTTCCTCTCAAACTCTCTCTTTTTTTTCCCCAAACATTCCTACTGCTCCCTAGGGTACTCGAGCCAGGCTTGCAAAGTGTTACATCTTCAAATCCATATTCTCATTCACCTCATAGATCTAATTGGTTTCCAAGCCTTGTTTCTCCCTTATATATGAGTAATGACTCATATATATATATATATATATATATATATATATAGCCTCCCTTAGACTCACACAACCACCATCTAAGTACACTTTCTCATCACCACCTCATGCCTAGACTATTATACAGTCTGTGAATGGTCTTCTTGCCTCCAGTCTTTCACTACTCCAGACCATACTCTACTCAACTGTCCAAGTGATTTTCTTGAAGTGCAGGTCTGAATATGTCACTCCTCTACTCAATAAACTCCAGTGGCTCCCTATTACCTTCAAGATCAAGTGTAAATTACTCTGTATGACATTTGTAGTTATTCACTACTCATAGCCTACCTGTGTTCCTAGTCTGCTTACACTTTATTCCCTGGCATACTCTACAAATCAGCAGCATTAGCCTTCTTGTTGTTCCTTACACATGATACTTCACCTTCTGGACTCCATGGCTTTTCAGTGGCTCTCTTTCACATCTGGAATATTTCCCTCCTCATCTCTGCATACTGGCTTCTCTGTCTTTCATCCAGAATCAGCTCAAATCCTTCCCTCTACAGAAGGTTTTTCTTGGTCTCCTGACTCTCTGCTATTCCTTATAGCTAGAACTTTCATCTTGAAATTAATTTCCATCTACGCTGTAAATTTCTTAATCGTAAATGGTTATTTGCACATCTTTTCCTCATTAGAATCAGAGTTTCTTGAAGGCAGGGACTGTGCTTTTGTCTTTTTTTTTTTGTAGCCCTGATGCTTAGCACTATGCTGGCCACATAGCAAGAGCTTAGCAAATGACAACTGTTGACTAATAAAATCCTTAACAAATATAGATGCTCAATCTAAATAGATTTGCACAATATTTAAGTATATTTTACATCCATTATTTCTTTGTTAGGCAGTGGGTAGAATGCTTCATCATTGACATGACAAAATTTTAAAGACATCAAGGGATTTATTTTGAAGGTACCTCAAAGAGAGGAATATTTCAAAGGAATAGAAAAAAATTAAAGATGGCACTTTTGCTTAAAAAGATGACTATTCTTAGTGCCAGCAACTACTGACCCATATGCCTAATTTCTCATTTCTGTAAAATCTTTATTTTTATTTTTAAAAAACCCTTACCTTATGCTTTAGAATCAATACTGTGTATTGGTTCCAAGGCAGAAGAGTGGCAAGGGCTAGGCAATGGGGGTTAAGTGACTTGCCCAGGGTCACCCTACTGTGAAGTGTGTGAGGCCAGATTTGAACCTAGGACCTCTAGTCTCTAGATCTGGCTCTCAATCCCCTGAGCTACTCAGCTGTAAAATCTTTATGAAAATGATTTATAAGAGCTCTCTTTGATGAAAATATGATTAAGAAAGAGACAGGTTATGGCAAAATAATTTCTGTAGTGGAATCATCTTTATAGTCAGTATATATGGGAAAGAAGGCTGTACCATGAAAACCACATATAGACAGTATTTCTGTCAGAGGTACTGTGAAGATATGATCCATATCTATTATTTGCTAATTTTTTAAAAAAGCATTTGATTTGGTAGTACAAATAGAGCCTCAACAAGGTCTCTCAACAAGGTATGCCCCATTTAAAAATGACCACAGTGGTAGTTCTATTCAGTGATCCACTGCATATTTAAATCAAGGGAGGCACAAAACCAAGGAATATATTATTTCTTAGCATGTTCATCAGTGCCATGGAAGACATCTTGTACAAAGTTGAAATAAAAGAAATGGTACCTATCAAATGGTGAGAGGCTCTAAATGGTCCTATTTGTATATGACATTGTCTTATTTGTAGGATGCACTGTGGTACTTCAAAATCTCCTAAATGTAATCAATTTTTCATTCAAAGAAATTTACTTATCCATTTATACTGAAAGAATCAAGTGGATGAAAAACATTTCCCAGATTATTATATGTGTTTACATAGGCAAACCATAAAGTTACTTTATAAGTATATATTTTTGATTGGCATTATAGATAGATAATAAGCTTGATCAAGTATCGAATGGGAGAATGAGGTTGTAGTGGATTTCTGAAAGCATATTTAAGTTCTTAAATGTGATAAAAATGTACTTAAGAATTCTTGAGGGCAGGAACATTCTTCTAGTGATGCTAAATGGCTGCAGATTATGGTGTTTCAGAAGGAACAAATTGTTCATGACTCAAAGGAAAATGGAAAGACATACTGCATGTAGGCAGATTTTGGCATATCACTAGGGAAGCTTTATTAATTTGAAAAAAAGAGCAAAAAAGACATCCCTTTGGACATGTACAGCCAAAAAAGGAAGTAGAATTATCATGGAACGAGAGTGAGGATAGTACTTTGGCAACCTAAGAATTAACCTTATCTCCTCAAAATATTTAAAGAACAAGAGAACCAGCACATTGGTTAGATTCTTTACAGAGGATTAATGAAGAGACATGGACAAGATTCACAGAGAAGAAAAGAGATGAATTGCCATCTGTACCAGTGGAAAGATTGCTCATTTTGATAAGTTCACAGATCCATTGTGGTATGGAGGGATCACATTCACCATAAATTTTCTCTTCTCCAGGTCATGCATCAACAATTCTTGTCAAAGAACACGGCTTTATATTTCCTCACTCTCTCCTTTTACCTGTAAAATGCTAACATTATGAGGAGATATTTCTGGCAATTAAATCTCCCTCAACAAAATCCTAGATAAAAGAAGCAACCCTGAATTTCCTATCACATTGGGGCTTGGGTTTTTATTTTTTATTTAAAAAATTTTTTTTACTACCAGTGAAATCCATCTGTATATTACTTACAATTATCCAGTATCTGTTTTGTTGCCGATTACTTAGGTAATAAAAGACAAAACTTTACCATCAGGGAAGTGAGGTCAAACACCATATTGCCACTGACTTTCCAATGTCAGGCCAACCTTATTGAGGCTGCCGAATTGTTTGCAAATGTCCAGATATCCATCTCAACTTGGGAACTCATGATTTTTCTAATATTATGTTGGTTATTGCAAACCGTAATACATTTGGATTTTCTTCTTCAAAGACATGTTTGGAGAGAGTTCTATGCTTGGTAGCAGACCTTCACAAAATTATTGGATAGGCCAGGAGCTTATTTGAAATGAAATCTTTGTGAGACGGAGATAGTGTTAGAGAAAGGCTGCAATTTTGGCCCGAAGAAGCAATACTAAGTTCCATGGATTGTAGACTAGTCAACCAGGGCCACATTTAGTTGTATGAAATAGCTTAGGGGACCCACAAGCAATTTACATATAAATTGTATATGCTGACACAGATGGCAGTCCACATTCCAGTATTTTTCACATTGTTATTCTTATTATTCATAATTATTCTCTCTTTCCTCCTCTCCAAGCACTACAGTTGGCACAGGTATCCTAGCTCAGCAGAGTTGAAAGGAAATAGGAGGAGAAGGGAGGGGAAGAGAGGAAGAATGGGAAAGAAGGCTGTACCATGAAAACCACAAAAAATCTTGACAAAATGACTTGTGAACTGGAGTTTGTAAAATTCTGCTCTGGTGATTATGGATGAGAATCTATGGAACTGTGCACAAGGAGACTTCCAATTCTTTTTTACACTCTTGTCATCATCAAATGACTATGGTGTGCAAGATGATAAGCAAAGTTTGATTTAAAAAAGAGCTCTTCGGAGGACCTGAGGGCCAGGCCCAGAGATGGGAGGTCCTGTGTTCAAATTTGACTTCCTACACTCCCTAGTTGTGTGACGCTGGGCAAGTTGCTTAATCTCCATTGCCTAGCCCTTACCACTCTTCTGACTTGGAACCAATATGCAGTATTGATTCCAAGATGGAAGGTAAGGGTGAGAGAGAGAGAGAGAGAGAGAGAGAGAGAGAGAGAGAGAGAGAGAGAGAGAGAGAGAGTGAGTGTGTCCCTCTCTTCTAAGAGCTATGTATATGTAATCACCAAGACCGTTCAGATTGTAGAGTCTTAGATGACACACAAACCTCATTTTAGAAAGAGTTCAGTGGCTTTACTGTTTCAGATTTGAGTTAGATAACTAGGAAGGAGCAAAGGGAGAAGGAATTTGAGGCTGACAGGAAAATATGGAAAACTGTTAACTCATGAGCCTAATTTATGGCTCCTAGAAGGGGTTGGGTGGGTGGATGTAGAGATACCTGCAAGCCCATTTTGATCTTGTGAAATATCACTTATAATGCTGGCTTCATTCAAAGAAGTAGAATCTGCTGTTTTATTCAGTGAAGTGAATGTCTGTTCATTTATGAAGTAGAATACTTGGTATTGACAGAGCACAGGACTCCAG
>NC_058131.1:633345162-633389627 GCF_016433145.1 Gracilinanus agilis
CTTCCTTCCTTCCTTCCTTCCTTCCTTCCTTCCTTCCTTCCTTCCTTCCTTTCCTTAGCTGCCCCTAGAGGCAGTTTTTTAGCCAGAGCCTGAAAAAAGTTGGGGAAGCCAGGAGACAGGGATGACTGGGGAGGTTATTCTAGCCATAGAGGACTGCTAGTGAAAATGCCCAGATATTGGTGATGCAGTACTTTGTGCAAGTGACAGTCTCTAGGGGGCCAATGTTATTGGATATCAGTGTATATGGAAGACATCAGTAAGGTATAAGAAGACTGGAAAAGTAGGAGGAGGTGGTAAGGTTGTGAAGGGTTTTAAATGCCAAGCAGGGTTTTATTTTTAATCTTTGAGGAGTTAAGGAGATACTGATCATGGGAGGTATTCAAATAGTACCTAGATAACTACTTAAGTTTTTTGTTAGGAGACAGTGTAGATGATAACATATATAAATCATTTTATAATTATTAAAGTGCTATACACATGCTTTTTGTTGTTCAGTTGTTTTAGTCACATCTCATGTTTTGTGACTCTGTCTGAAGTTTTCTTGGCAAAGTTAATGGAGTGATTTGCCATTTCTTTCTCCAACTCATTTTACTGATGAAGAAATGGAAATAAACAGGGTTAAGTGAGTTGCCGAAGTCTACACAGGTAGTGTCTTTGGCTGGATTTTTGCACTCAGGTCTTCCTGACTCTAGGCCTGGTGCTTTTTCTACTGTGCACCTAGATTCTCCACAAATAATGCTAGCTATTATTATTAGTGTAATTGAAAAATCACTATAAGGGGAATCAGGTCTTAGATTTCATTCCCAAGTCTCTTGTGATAGTTTTTTCTTTGCATCCTTAGTGTTTGACATAGCACAAGGAAAGCACTCACTAAATGCCAATTGAAGAGACAGCTAAGTGGCTCAGTAGATAGGGAGGCAGGTGTGGAAATAGGGGGACCTAAGTTTTTTTTTTAAACCCTTGTACTTCGGTGTATTGTCTCATAGGTGGAAGATTGGTAAGGGTGGGGGGACCTAAATTTAAATCTGGACTCGGATATTTTCTAGTTTTGTGACCCTGGGCAAGGCACTTAACCCCAATTGCCTGGTCCTTACCATGCTTCTGCCTTGGAAGCAATACTTAGTATCTATTCTAAGATAGAAGGTAAGGGTTTATAAAAGTGCCAATTGATTGATAGTTGTGACTTTACATGGGTAAATTAATTTTTCTAAGCCTCAGTTTTCTTAGTTACAAAAATGGAAACAAGAATGCTTTTACTACTTGTTTTGTAGGGTTGTTTTGAAGAAAATGTTTTGCAGGTAAGGCATAACCATTTTTGGAGTCTATCCAAGAGGTCCTCACTTCCAAAGTAGCAAAACAACTTCATTATATAACAGTCTTACCTATGAACATATTCCTGGGAATGGTTTTGCTCTAGTGTACTATACAAATGAATTTTATGCAAATATTGAAAAGATAGGCACAGAAAACAAGTAATAACCTGTATTCTTTCTAATCTAAAAACCATTTCAAGATGATAAAGAAACAAATATAATATAACAAAACTCTTTTATAAAAAGTACCTTGTTGTTCTAGCTGTACTGAAGGGAAGAAGGGTGGGAGGTGGATTGAATCCATTTATCAATAGCAAATATTTTTAAAGTGCTTACTATATTCAAGTAGCTGTTTGGTATAGAGGTGGAAACACCTTTGCTCTCTAGGAGTTTGCAAGCAAGAGTTTACATATTGATATCTCTGGCATTTCACGCATTAATTGAATTCCTGAGAGATCTGCGATTTTGCTCCAATGTGGAAATCCCAAGGTGAGAAATCCCCTTTACCAAAGTTGATCATAGCCTGACCGTGATTTCCTAGATAAATCCTAGGCACTTTCCTGAAGCATATTAGAAA
The DNA here is from genome assembly GCF_016433145.1 of Gracilinanus agilis. Classification (NCBI taxonomy): domain Eukaryota; kingdom Metazoa; phylum Chordata; class Mammalia; order Didelphimorphia; family Didelphidae; genus Gracilinanus; species Gracilinanus agilis. The sequence continues at coordinate 633,347,053 of NC_058131.1, forward strand.
CTTATTCTGGGTCAGAGTTAATAAGTATCAAAGACTCGATGAAAACCCAGGTCATCCTGATTCTAAGCTCAATACCTCATGCTATCTATCTCTCCCCCCTTTTTGTTCCTCACTTGTAATTTCAGTGATGTTGGGAGCACCTACTATAATAGAAACTCTCTTCACCCGTGAAGGTCAGCAATTCATCTGTAACTTATAGCTTAAGGGAATTACCTGGAGCATTGAGAAGTGTATAAAACTTGCCTAACCCTGATCCTAAATTTCCTCATCTGAAAAAGAAAGGATCGGATTAGATGATCTCTATGAAGCCCTAAAAACTATTATCTTCCTTTCCAATATTTTGCAAATTAGCTTTTACCCTAAATCGATGTTGCTCTTGTCTGCCATGTTGTTCTCCTTTTTGGCAAGATTAAATATTTGTTGGCCAAAGCAGTTTCTGGATTCATTTGGCCACCTCAAAATAATAATTGTTTTCCATTGGTTAACCTTCTCCAAGACATGATAATTAGAATTAATGTATTAACATTTCTCTTGTGAGCATTCCCTCTCATGAAAATTGGTGTTCATTCCCATGAGTTTCTATAAGTAAATAATTCATGGAGATTGTGTTTTTGATGACAGGTTACAAGATAGAATGACAAAGCCTTCTATTTGTGTTTGTTTTCTCATCTGCAAAATGTTGATAATAGACTCTGAAAACCACATTTTTCTTAATGATATTTTTCTTGAATTTTGTCTCCTTTATTTATGGGCATCTGTATTGCTATTCTTTTTTCTGCATTGTAACTTCTGTATTGGGTGCCTGGCTTGGCGGCTTACTAGAAAATGTTTCCTCTCTCCCAATTCCTTTTCAGTTTTTGATTAGATCTAAAGGATAACATGGAAAATTGTAGTCTTACCAGCCTGGTAAATAAAATATATCCTATGCCTACTGCATAATAAAGTATATAACAATTGTTTATATTTCTATAACACTACATTTAAAATTATTTTCATACATACTATCTCAATGAATGAAAAAGTATTTATTAAGTACTTACATAAATTTTAAAAATGAGATAGTTATTGCCCTCAGAGGGCTTACATTTTAACAGGGAGCTTACATTCTAAAAAGGAAAAGCAAATGTAGAGAAGTGGTGGCCAGTGAGGGGTGATTAGATCTATGATGTTACATGAGTGACGAACAGAGACAAAGGATAATCCTTTTTAGAAATTGCATAAAACAATAAATGAATGAATAAACATTTATTGAATATTGACCATTCCCAAGTTATACCCTGGGAGTACAAATGAAAAAATGTAAGGTATTCTCTGATATCAAGTTCATATTCTAATGGGAAAAAGGAATAGGGATGGAAGATAATTAAAAGAGAAGGTCTTAGCTGCAAGTTTGACATACAGTGGCCATTAGGGGCAGTGAGTCATTTTCATGAATAAAACAATTTGATTTGCCTATTTCCCCCAAAGTTAGAGTTTGAAAGGAAGCTGGGGGTGGGATGGGGATAATGTCAAGAACATGGCTGGAGTGTGATGAGATAGACTTGAGGAGGCTACACGTAGAGAAATCTCACTAATCAGAAGCTGAGGGCAAGAGCTGGAGGGATGGAGATGATGGAGCTCATCAACAACATTTTGCAGATGAGAAAATAGAGATGAAAAGAAGTAGAGTGAATTGCCCTGAATCACACAGTGAGTCAGTAGCAGATCTCAGATTGGATTCCAAGTCTGTTATCGGTCTAGTGTTTCTCTGATTACACCACACACATCTGGGGAGGCAACTCTACTGGGTAAATCACACCTGGGTAAAATTCACTGGCTACTGTTCCACAATTCATTGTGCTCTTAATTAATCATATACTAATCTTCTAAACTAAGGAGAAGCAGGGTAGGTTAGAATAGATGGAGCCTCATTGAGCCAACTTCTTCATTTTATAGAGGAAATAAAACCAGAGAAAGGAAAAGATTTGCTGAAGGTGACTCACCCCATTTGAGATATAGCTGAGACTTGAACTTGGGTGCTCCAATTTTCATAGTAGGGAGCATTCATAGAGAGAAGTGTTATTCTGTAACAGTATCTACATTTTATTAATCAGAACCTTGTAGTGGGACAAAAGTAACATATGGATTATGGATTATCTTGGTTAAGGTGAGAGAGTTGAAAGGCTGTATGGCATAATAAATGAAGGGGTAGCCCTAGAACCATTAAGATTTGGGTTAAATCTTGCCTCTGAAACATATTGTCTGTGGGAACAGAGATAAGTCACTAGATGAATTATTCATCTGCATGGGTAGAATGAGTTTCCTCATTGGGTACTATTCACCAAACAAATCATAGGTCTGAACCAAAAGGAGAGATAGTAAGAGTGTAATGTGATGGGTATGGAATCCAAAACACTTGGGTTCCAATTCTGCCTCTGACATAACTCTGTGACCCTAGGTAGACTTCTTAAATTCTTTGTGCTTTAGGCTATTTCAGAGGACTCATCTATTAGATCACAGACAGATTAGCATGTGCATTTTGTGTGAAATTAACATAAAAATATAATTCATAGTTGGTACATGTGCATTAAGGTAGGAAGAGTGACAGTGCAATTTCTCAGCCTATGGCCCTCTTGGCATTGGGTGATTATGTGCCAGGATGGCAGAACACGTGACCTAGACCAGTGATGGTGAATCTTTTAGAGATGGAGTGCCATGCCCCACTCCCACCCCATCCCCCAGACCAAGTGCCATGCCATGCCACCTCCATCACCCTGGCCTCCCCCTCACCCCAGACAGGGGAGGGAGGAAGCTCTCCCATTGGGCTGCTGGGCAGAGGGGCAAGTGAAGTGAGGAATGTCCTCACATGGAGAGGGAGAAGGGAATAGTTCCATCCTGAGTCCCTCTGGCTTTTTAGTAATGAACTCTGGTAGGGAATAGCAAGCATGCCCACAGAGAGGGCCCTGCCTGCCCTTTTGGGCACACATGCCATAGGTTTGCCATCATGGACCCAGATTGTCCAATCAAAAGCTGAGTAGGTCATGGGCAAGATATGAGAGTCAGGATAAGTGTGAACTAGTCTTTTGGCTCCAGGCCCTTCCTGAACTCAAGTCCACTCCTTGACTGGCCTTAATTTGTCTGGCTCAACTGTGGGGTTAGCTGGGCCCCCTTGCTGCCACTTGTGAAATGGACCAGGGCCCGTTGAGAATCTAGGACGTCATGAAGCAGAAGCAACTTGGCCAGAGACTTTGGGTAGTCAGATGGTAATACCTTCTATTTTCTCTGTTTCTTTTCCTTTACTAATAAATACTTATATATTTGGTATAAAGTCTCTGAGATTAATTTTTTACTTATTACAACATAGAGGGAGTAATAGGAGAGATATACCAGTCATCACTGAGTATAAGGTACACTTAACTTTGCAAGTTCTTAGAGGGAAAGGATTGTGTCTACTGGTTCTTTGTTTCCCTTGCTGTGCCCAAGGTCACATAGTTGGTCTTAGAAGAGCAGACCTTGAACCCTGGTCTTCTAATTGAGGAAAGGGCCCAGCCCCTTCAGTTTTACCCTGCACCCTCTCTTAACCCAAGACCAAATATACACATACTGGTGATAGTTAATCCTTCATTTTTTAAAAACCCTGATCTTCCATCTTAGAATCAGTACTGTGTATTGGTTCCCAGGAAGAAGAGTAGTAAAGGTGAGGCAATGGGGGTTAAGTGACTTGTCCAGGGTTACACAGCTAAGAAGGGTCTGAGGCCATATTTGAACCTAGGACATCCCATCTATAAGCTTGGCTCTCAATCTACTGAGCTACCCACCTGCTCCCTAATCCTTCATTTTTAAGGAGGACCAGTGATATCCCTCATTTCTGAAGAGCACCAATGATATCATGGGGGTGATGCCTTGATTTAAATGTGAATTAGATTTAAAAGAGGCAAAGTTGCAAAAAGTAATCAGCCTTACTCTTCCAGAGTCATCGAAGCCCATTGGCAAGATAAAAGTCAGGACCACTGGCGATGGGTAGGGATGCCTTGGATGATCTTGGCTTCTTTGATATCTGACCAAGCTCTAAGGACTCACAGAGCTTACTTCGGTTGCCTAGTTCATAGCCATTGGAACAAATTGTTCTCATTCATCCATTCCAGTGGAATGGGAATAGGAGTGAATATGGATTAAAGGAAGGATTAGTCTTAAATCAAATACACTGAAGATATACTTTTTAGTAGTTCTTTTCACAGTGACATAAATTTTGGAAATTAAGGGAGCGCCTATGAATTGGAGGAGGACCGAATAAGTTATGGTATATGAATGTGAACAGTGCCATCTCCAAGACAACTCCTCGTAGATATTATGATCATGATGGCAGAAGCATCTGAGAGCTCTGCTTGGGTCCACAGAATTTATGCCATGGAAGAGTTCCAGTGGTAAAACTACCTTAAACTCACCCTCAAGTAATATCTCCATCACTAAACCACCTTGAATGAATTCTACCCCCACAGAATAAGACATTCTTAGAATAGGAAGGTGCTTGAGAAATAATCTTGTGTGCTGGCCGTGGTAGTGCATGCCTGTAACCCTAGAAAGGTCAGTTGGCAGTTCTTTAGTTGGTAGCTGATAGATCTTTAGAACTCAGGAGTTCTGAGCTGCAGCGAGCTAAGCTGACTGGGTGGCCACGTTCAGTCCGACAGCAATATAATGAGCCCCGAAAGGGGACTGTTTGGGGAGCAATGAGCTGGCCTTGGTCAGAAACTGAGCAGGTCAAAACTCCCTTGCTCATCAGCAGTGGGATTGAGTCTAGGAGTAATTACTGCACTTCTAATGGAGAAGATAAGGAAAACCATGCAATTTTTTTTAAATTTTTTATTATATACTTAGTCGCTCCTCAAAGCATCGGCTTTAAAAAATTATGTGCAAAACCGCAAACTCCACATTGTTTACAATTTGTTTAAAAATATGTAAATTACATAATATATGCTAATATAAACATCCTCTGCTTTCAAGTTCTCTTTGGATTTGTTTTACTTGGGTACTTTTTTTCCTCTTGATTTTGTGGCTATTTTTAAAAAAGTGTAATCATGGTGTCTATTATTCTCATTCTTTTTTCTTCTCTTCTCATCAAGAAAACCAGTCTTAAAAAGGTGTAGAGAAAGAAACAGTCCAGTCTAATTTCTTATAAAACTAAGGTCTAAAAAGCTGATTCACTCACACTACTTAACTGCTGAGCTAAGACTAGAACAGGGATCCCTTGGCTTAGTAGACTATAAATTTCTTGAAGGCAGGAATCATCTCACTTTTCTCTTAAGGTTCTAATACAATATAGGACCAATAGTTGGTATTTAGTGAATACTTAATTAATTTATTACACTTACTTTCTGGCTTAGTAATAACTCTTAAGATAGAAGGGCAAGGGCTAGGCAGATGAGATTAAGTGACTTGCCCAAGGTCACACAGCCAAGAAATGTCTGAGGCCAGATTTGAACCCAGAAATAAATGCTTTTAGATTGTCTTTTAGTCTGGTGCTCTTTCCATAAATAAAACTTTATTAAAAAACAGTTTTAGCAAAGTACTAGGTATTTCCTGTTTCTCCTGTAAAATATGACTGACCATTGCCCTTGAACTTGGATTTCTTGGGGGGGACCAAAATTGTAAGATGAATGTCACAGACTGACTAATATTACATTTTTAATTTTTTTTCTCACTTGCTAGTTCATCGCTAGCAGCTGCTGTCACCCAGACTGCTAGAACATACTGCTCTTTTCCTGTCTTTGGCTGCTACTGTCAGGGACATTATTTTAACAAAATGCACCCATGACAATTCATGGCAGTTTTGTGTTCTTACCTTGAATCAGTTTGATTTCTTGCTTCTAGATAGGGCCTGTCAGAGTTCTCAGTAAACACTTACTTTATAACAATATATTTGATACCCACTGAAAGGAGCCAGTGTTCTCCTGTTATGAAAATTAGATTGAGAAATTTGAATATTTATCCTGATTAAATGATTACATTTACTGCTACATGTAAATGGTTTGTTCCACTGGAAAGCATCTAAAGAACAAATGGTCATTATAACAATGCCTTCTGTTTATAGAGTAGAGGCAGTGTGGCTTAATGAATTGAGTGTTGGGCTTAGAGTCACGAAGATCTGGGTTCAAATTCTGCTTTGGTCATTTATTAGTTCTGCAATCCTGGGCAAGTCATTTAATGTCTGTATGACTAAGGAGACTCACTAAAATTTATCTACGAAGTCATAGTAGTATTGGTGGATGGACTCACACTGGAAGTCCCCCATATTCATGAAATCATAGATCCCTTGGATGTTTGTGTACATTTACATATTACAGTTTTAATTTCTTAGAAAATAAATCTTCTTTTTTAATTTTTAAAATAAGTTTTTACTGATATCTTTTTTAACTATCACTGATTTTTCTCAATGCCTTTTCCCAGAGAGCCATTCAATATAACAATACTTTTTATTTTTTATTGATTTTTTATCTATTATTAAACCCTTACTTTTTGTCCTAGTAACAACTCCTAGACAAAATGGCAAAGGGTAAATGGAGTTAAGTGACTTGCCTAGGGATACCCTGCTAGGAAATGTCTGAGGCCAGATGTGAACCCAGGTCATCCCAACTCCAGGCTTGGCTCTCTATCCATCATACCACCTAGCTACCCATAACAATACTTTTTAAAGAAAAAAAGAGAAAAAGGAAAGAAAAAGAATCAGCAATGCTGACTAATACATCAAAAAATTACGAAAATGTGTCATGTTCCACATCGGTAGACTTTCACTTCTCAAAGGAATGAGGTGCAAGTGACTTCTCATTGAAGAAATAAGTCTTAAGGGGATTTTAATTCCAATTCATTTAAATAAATGTAAACCAGTATGCTAGCCCCATTTTAGAGATGAAAAGTTGAGGCTACAGAGTGGTATGAATAACTACAATACAGTTTAATAGTTGTTCAGTAGTTCAGTTGTGTCCAATTCTTCATGACCCCACAGACTGGAATGTCCATGGGGTATTCTTGGCAAAGACACTGAAGTGGTTGGCTATTTCCTTCTCTAGTGGGTTAAGGCAAATAGAGTTACGTGACTTGCCCAGGCTGGATCTCAGCTCAGGTCTGCCTGACTCCAGGCACAGAACTCTATCCACTGAGCTATCTAATTGCCACACAGTTTAGTATTTAGTATTTCACTGTTTTATGTGCATTAGTTTTGTCTTCTTAACTATCTTACTCATTCTTCTAGGGCAAAACCATACTCTGATGTCCAATACAGAGCCTAACCCAATCCTGTGCACAGTAGTAGGAGCTCATTTAATAGATATTGATTTTGGAAAGGCAACTAGGTGGTACAGTGGACAGAATGCCCAGGCCAGAGTCAAGAAGACTCATTTTCCTGCCTTAGACAATTACTAGTTGTGTGACCCTGGGCAAGTCACTTAACCCTTTTGACTCAGTTTCCTTATCTGTAAAATGAACTGGAGAAGGAGACAGAAAACTGTACTAGTATGATTGCCAAGAAAACCCAAAATGGGGTCGCAAAGAGTCAAACACAATTAAAAAACGAATACTCCTTGAATTTCTTCCTTTCCAAGTCTTCCCATTTCCCTCATCCCCAGAAGTTTTACTGGTTTGAGTGAGGATTCCTTAATTGGTTTTTTGCTGCTGGGAGATACCATGCAGGTTAGAGCTTGTGTAATCTGTGGAGCAATGAGGGAATGGGAAAGAGAAACCATTTCTGTTTTTCTTCTCTTTCCATCCTCTCTCCCTCTCTTTTGTTCCCCTGAGAGGAAATTATATATGCAAAGAGCAAGTGAAGCAACTTTATAATGTAATTTTAAACTCTGGATTCTTGACTCCCAGTCAAAAGCTTTATCCAGCAGATCATGTTGCCTTGAATAGTGATTCTAAATACCATTTCATTTCCTCCAAAATCTTTCTTTAATTAGGGCTGGTGCATTCAGCCATATGGTAGATTTGTCAAATGTGTCAACATGTTTCTAACATTTAGGGTTTGGTCAAATGCAGACACTTTACATTCAGATTTGTTAGTTCAGATATAATACTGCCTAATTCAAGGTAGATGGCTTGACAGGACAACATTGAGTGATACTTTCTCCATCCTACCAGCCTCATCTCCATCTAACTTTCTCCTGAAAATACCATATTGCTTGCCAGTCATGCCAATGTTCGTGGTTTCTTTCTCCCAACTCCTAGTTCTGTTTGATTGGATTAAATTGGACAAACCTTTATTAAGCATCTTCTGTGTACAATACATTGTTCGGTATGGAAGATGCAAATGTAAAAATGAAACAAACTCAAATTGTTCATGTTCTTTTGGGTGGTTACGGTATGTGCAAATAGAGAAAGCAGTTTCAGGAAGGACATAGTAACACTAGGAAGAACCAACTTGCCCCTCACTGCTACTTCTTGACTTTCCAATGAGAGCTACTCATTAAAACAATCAGAATAAAGACTCTTTAAGATTTAGGAACTTAAAAATGATTAATCAAGAATTGATCAATTGCATCAACCATTTCAACTCTTTCATTTAGCAGCAAATGCCTCTCCGAATGAATGATTAGGTGGTACCCAAGCAACTGTATTATGGGAAAGGAAAAGGGAAACTTTTCTTGAAGAAGACAAGGCCAACATGAATTCTTCTTTTTTTTTTAAATACTATGTATTTAAATTTTTTAAATTACTGTGTATTTTTTAAAATACTGTGTATTGGTTCCAAGGAAGAAGAATGATAAGGGCCAGGCAATGGGGTTTAAGTGACTTGCCCAGGGTTACATAGCTAGGAAGAACAAATTTGAACCCAGGACCTATTGTCTCCAGGCCTGGCTATTGATCCACTGAGCAGCCTAACTGTTTCTATCAAAGTGAATTCTTTAAGAATATTCTGTATAACTAACTAGATCCCAGAGGGGGATGCTGCTAGTCTTTGAATTTTGGGTTCAAATTGGGGTAATGGTATGGTGGCATTTCCCAGCTTGAGAAAATGTGACATCTCCAGAAATGGTTTCCAAATTTTCTCTTTTTTGCAAAGAGGTATCTGCTGGTTGAGGGGTTAGGTTACTGTGGGGGGTAGATTTGGCTAGCCAGAATTTGCTCCTTTCTGCCCCTTCCTTCTGCAAAAGTCCAAAACTGAATTCTTTCTGGGCTTTTCTAGGATTAGACCCATCTTCTGGGGTGGGGATGGGATGGTTTAGGAAATGATCTTTTCTTCTGTCACTGTCCTTTCCTCTAAACCTCCTCTCCCCTGGAGATTTAATCAGCTTCACTCTGTTAAGATTGTTTTGATCCCAGAGACAGTTTATTTGCTGTCATATCCAAGTGGTCCCTTTCTTTGATATTTTACCAAGTTTATTATATCAGGCAAAAAATTAATACTACAATCACAATAGCTCAAAGTCCTAGTAAGAAAAAGCCCTAACATTCAGAGGAAGCAAGGTTTGTTTCTCTGCCCTAATTTAAACCTTGTGTATTTCCAACTAATCCCTAGATTCTATATATTTGATTCTATATAGTCTATATATTTATATATCTTTAAATATCCTACATATTTATCTCTTATAAATCAGGAGAAAGAAGATGCTTAGGGAAAAGAAGCAAGCTGAGGAGATGCTTGCTATTAGAGAGACCCCAGAAAGAGAAATTGGCAGAAAAGTAGATCTTTAGAAGCTTCCCTCACTTCTTGAAGGCTGGGTGAGTACAGCTGGTAGCTTTAGTCAGAATACTTTGTTCTGAGTTGTATGCTGTGGCCCAATGGCCTGCCTACTTTGATCTGTCCCTTCCCTGTTATGGTTCCTCTCTCCTTTCCCTGTTTCATCTATGCCCTCTCTTCTTTCCAGTTTCACTCATTAAGTCCTGGGCTGGGGACTCTGTCTCTCCCACTGCTGCTGCTGCTCAGAGTCTCAGAGTTTCCTCTGAGCCTGATTTTTCATGTTTTTTTCAAAATTCCCAAGAAAGAATTAAGTCTGCCTTCTGGATCAAAGTGCTGGATTGCCCAAAATCGCTTTCAGGGTTCAAAGGGCATTCTAGTCCTTATGAAGTGCACATATTTGGAAGCCACTGAGTTCTCAGCTCCCAGTTAGCTAATATAGAAGTCCCATCTCTGGGGCTTTTTGTGACAAGGAGTTATCTCCTCTTTCCATTTCCAGATTTAAGCTTTCTTACTTTGAGTATAGTAATTGGGTGAGGAGAATGAAATGTGACTGGGATCTTTTTTGATTCCCTGAAGTACTTTGCATAGTGCCTGGCATATAGTAAGCACTATATAAATGTTTTCTCTTACTACTCCAATTATTTTATTGGGTTGCTATTATTGTTATTCACTCCAAGTTAGAACAAGGAGGATGTGGAAGATCTTATCTACGGTATCAGCTGCTATGGAGTTATTTAAGCTCAGACAGACACAATGAAGTTATGATTGGAAGAAGAGAAGGAGGCCTTCTCAGCTGGTTTTAGGAGTAAAAATGAAAAAGCAAAAGACAAGGAATATTTATGGTTATATACCAACGATTTGTCAAATTATAGGAAAATGGTCTAATTATTTTCTCAAGCAAGTAGTCAACAGCCTTATAAAGGTGTTTGGGTTTTTTTCCTCTCCTTTTTTTTTTTAAACACTTACCTTCTATCTTAGAATCAATACTGCATATTGGTTCCAAGGCAGAAGAATTAAGGGCTAGGCAATGGGAATTAAGTGACTTGCCTGAGGACACAGCTAAGAAATGTCTGAGGTCTTTCTCCTTCCTTTTTGGGATTATAATAGCAAAAAAAAAAGCCAATACAGATACTATTTAAAAATCAGTGGGGATTGGGGATGGGGAATAAATTTCCAATACACAAAGGTCCTAACAAGGGAATAAAAGTCTTTTTTAACAAGGTAGATATATATATATATATATATATATATATATATATATGTAACAATGTTTGCAGGCATATATTCTATAAAAAGTAAAATCAATTCATTTATATTCTTCAGAGAGAAGAAGAATAGCACAGTTACAGCATTCTAAGAAACAATGTCATAGCCTTCTATGCTACATATGATAAAGAAGAGTATAGAACTGCAGAGAACTGATATAGGAAGCACGGTAGCAGTTAAAGTTTAGTTGGCCCTACAACATCTTCACTCTGACATCATCATCATTGACTTTTTTTTAAAACCCTTAGCTTCCATCTTGGAATCAATAATGTGTATTGGTTCCAAGGCAGAAGTCCAATCAGGGCTAGGCAATGGGGGTTAAGTGACTTGTCTATGATCACATAGTAGGAAGTGTCTGAGGCCAGATTTGAAACCAGGACCTCATGTCTCTGGGCTTGGCTCTGAATCCATTGAGCCACCTAACTGCCTCCATCATCATTGCCTTTTGAAGACCTTACCACCTAATTAGTATCAACCTTTTTAGATCCTTGTTGCTGATGTCTACCAACCTCCAGATCATTTTTCCAACTTTTTTCAATGACATCTATTCCTGATTTATAATCTGCCCCTTGATATCAGCACTGATGATTTCACTCTTCATATCAATGATCCCTTGAACACTCTGGCTTTCAAGTTCATTAACCTTCTTAATTCCATTCTATCTTAACCACACAGAGTGTAGTCATTGTAAAACTTCAGTATCCCATGATCCTGAATTCTGGAATTGTCTTCTTTTGATCACAACTCCCTGGCCCTCTACATCTTTCAATTCCACATTCCCTACTCCTTCTAAAGTCTCTCTTCACATTCATTTTTACTTTTACTATCTCGGGCATCCCTTTTTCACCACTCTTGTTCTGGTTCCACTTCATTCCTTTCATAATTTTGTTCTTCTAGCTAACCATTTCAATGGGGGAACTATTGTTTGTTAAATCCCTTTGGTCTTGGGGTAGCTAGGTAGCTCAATGGATTGAGCACCAGGCTTGGAGTTGGGAAGACCTGGTTTCAAATCTGACCCTAGACACTTTCTATCTATGTGACCTCAGCAAGTCACTTAATCCTATTTGCCTAGCCCTTGCCCTTCTGTGTTGGAGTTGTTACTGAGACAGAAAGTAAGGGTTAAAAAAATCCTATATTCTTCTTATGATGTTTCTCTTCTGCAAATATCAACCCCAAAATAATCCTCACTGCTTTCTCTGCTCCCATTTCTTAGCCCTATGTTAGTTACTGAGAGAGGAGAGCCACTAGATGGCATGGTGGATAGAATGCCAGAGCTGGAATCAGAATTTGACTTCAGACATTTATTGTCTATGATTCTCTGGGCAAATCACTTAATCATTTGCCTCAGTTCTGCATCTGTAAAATGATCTGAAGAAAGAAATGGCAAACCACTCCAGTGTCATTGCCAAGAAAACTCCAAATGGGGTCACAAAGAGTCAGACACAACTGAAAAAGAGTTGAACAACAACAGTAACAATGAGAGGAAATTAGGAAACCATTTTGTTTGGGTCTACTTATTTAATTTCTATGTTACCTAATTTCTTGTGGCCTCCCAGAACGACCTGACATTCTCATTCTAAGATTCTAGGACTCCAAAACTCTAGAACAAACTCCAGGGCTCCAGAATTAGTGCTGGAAGGTACTTAAGAGTCAATTTGGTTCAAACATTTCATTTTGTAGGGTGAGAAAACTGAGGCATGGAGATGAGTGACTGGTCTAAAGTTACATAAGCAGTAAGTAGAAGATTCAAGATGCAAACAAATTGAATCCAGAATTGGGATTCAAACCAGAAGAATTTGGGACTAAAACTCCAAAAAAATCAGCATTCTTCCCCTTATACCATACTGCTGTATTCTATTTAAACATTACACTCTCCATAGAAACAAACACTGATGAATTTTTTCTCAAATCCCCAATTCCATTCCTCTTTCATACTTCCTCCTTAGATTACTTCAAGTCCTAGTTTATTAATAAAATGAGGACAGGCCAGGTTACCGGCTCCTATGACTGTCATCAACATTGACACTGTCTCAAATTCACTCAAGTGATCAATCAGAACAGAAGGGCTTTGGATGGAAACCTTTTGGAGTGCTTTGTTGTAGCTGCTGTTCAGTTGTATTCAACTCTTCATGACCTCGTGGACAATAGGATATCAGTACTGTCCATCAAGTTTTTTTGGCAAAGATATAGGAATGGTTTCCTTTTCAGTGGAGAAAGGCAAACAGAGATTAAGTGACTTGTCTAGGGTCACACAGCTAGTAAGTACTGAGGCTGCACTTGAACTCAGGTCTTCCCAGCTTGAAGTGGAGCACTCTATCCCCAGAGCATCTACTGCCTCAATGCTGTGTTCTTGTCCTTAAACAGTTACATCTTTCAGGGTACAAACTGGAGAGTAGACATTGGATTTTATGAATTGTTATATAGGAGAGTAGTGGAAAGAGCAATGAACTTGAATTCCTAATCCTTGAATTTGAGTCCAAACCTCTGCTGCTAACTATGTGTGTGACTTGGGGCAAGAAGCTTCCTACTCTCAGCCTAATTTTCCTTATTTGCAAAAAAGAAGGAGTCGGATTAGATCAGGGATTCTTAAAACCTTTTGTTTTTGTCATGGAGATCTTTGGCAGTCTGGCGAAGTCTATGGGACCCTTCTTAGAATAATATTTTTAAGTGTGTAAAGTAAAATACATAGAATTGTAAAGAAAATCAATTCTCCTGAAATGCAGTTATTAAAATTTTAAAAATAAAGAACCCCAGATTAAGAACCTTTGTGACACTAAGCATGCTCCTAAGGTTCCTTTCTGCTCCCAAGGTAGTCCTGCTGTAAAGTCAGGGAAGCTGTCTTCATAGACTGGCTAAGCAAATTATTGATAAAATACTTTGATGTCATTGATATAGGAGGTGCTGTAATGCTACGGGTGATCTCTTTGTGAATTTGTGAACATATACAGCCAGTGGAAAGTCTCTGGAATTTCCAATGAAGTAGTAGAGTCTGGCAAACTGGCTTGTTAGGGTATGTTTATCTTTGCTGGATTTTTACTGCTTCTTCAGACTGGGAATTTACCAACTGTGTGTCTGATACAAGCAAGGGAAATAATGCTGGTGTTAAAAAAAAAAAGGATCAGCTTGGCTGAATACTGAAATGATAGATTGCTACGCCCCCTGAAGCAATCTATCAACTCTCTGCTGGCAGTGGGGTCTAGGCAGGTTACTATCTAATTTAAGGACAATATTATAAACTGGGCTTTAGGCTTAATAAAAGAGAAACTTGGAGCTAAATAGCATTTCTCTGAGGCAGGCTCAGTTGAGACTTGAGCTGCATCAGGGACTGATACAACCCAGTGCCTGGCAAGGCAGGTGCTGCTTTTTTGTAACCTAAATTTCAAGTACAGGTTAATGGCAGGTGAAAGTTGTTTCGGAGAAAAGCCTGATGGAACTTCATGGGACTTGACTGTGGAGGCCTTAGAAGGCTTGCTGCATGGGCAGCCTCAATTAGCGATATGTTCTGATGCAGTTTTTTTTATGAGTTATTCCCGGTGACCAGGGATGAGACTGTGTGTGGCTTCAATATTTCTCTACAAAACTTTAAAAAAGGGGGGGGGGGGGGAAATTGAAGCGTAGATTTGCTTTCCAGCCTTTTGCTGGTAAGACAAACTACAGTTTGACTCTGAATTAGTTAAGAGAATACATAGTTATATATCTTCTCATACTGTCCGGGCAGTTTGCTCTTATTTTTATCTAGAATGACAGAATTTTAGATCTGAAAGAACTTCGAAAGGGATCATAGTCTTTTTCATTTGGTTTTTAAAGCCCTTCACAATCTGGCCTCAAATCTATCTTTGTAGTTTCACTTATTCGTCATCTGTGAGGTACAGCAAGAAGGCCAATCTGGTTGGACAGCAGAGTGAAGGAAGGGGCATCATCTTCCAGCTTTGCCTGGGCTGTTCCTTCTGTATGGAATGCCCTTCTTCCTCAATTTTACCTCTTAGAGTCTCTTGTTTCCTTCAAAATTTAATCTAAGGGCCACTTATATGAAGTCTTTCCTCATCTCTGGCATTGGTGCCAGTGCTCTGCCATATTTATTTTGTATATTTTATATACACAGTAAAAGGAAACGTGACATAGTGTTTAAAAAAGTGGACTTGGAGTTGGAAGAACCTAGATTCAAATCCTAGAACTCTTACCAGTTGTGCAGCCCTAGATGAGTCACTTTTCTTCTGTTTCTCTGTTTCTTCCTCCACAAAATGGTAGATGGCTTGGACTCAATGGCTCTAAGATCCCTTCCAGCTCTAAAACTATGATTCTATGATCCTAAACTTTTGTCTATACTTAAGTATGCACATCTTTTCTTCCCTGATTAACTGTAAACTTTTTGAAGCCAGGGACTGTTTTATTTTATTTTATTTTATTTTTTTTGTCTTTTTATCCCCAGCATGCCTGGTCCATGGTAGGCTTCTTCTTCTTCTTTTTTTTTTACCTTCTTTTTTACCTTCTGTCTTAATATCAAATCTAAGACTGAAGAGCAGCAAAGGCTATGCAATTGGGGTTAAGTGACCAGGATCATAGAGCTAGGCAGTGCCTGAGGTCAGATTTGAATCTAGATCCTTTGGATTCAAGGTCCTGAGCTCTATCCACTGTACTACCTAGTTGCCCTCTATAGTAGACAATAAATATTTGTAGACTGATGTAGGAGGTGAATTTGGTGATTCAAGAGAGCTTTTTTTAGATATTAATTCCAGAGATTGATTTCAGCCAATTTCTCAAGGTTGGCAGCTTCCAGTGAGCCTACCTGCCTCTTTTGCCTTTATCTTTCTTCCCATATCTCCTGGTATGAGGTTTCTTGATATGCTTGCATCACTTGTATGCTCTCCCTTTCTTAGAAACAGATCTGCCTTAAGGCCATTCTGCTATAAATGATCCCTGTTCAGCTACAAGATCAGGACAGCAGCCAGGGTCCTTCAGTGTCTCCTTTTAGACTCTTAATTGGTGCAAAAAGACTTTGTTCCCGAAGCTGGAGGATTCCAGGGTCCTGGGCAAGTTCTTCCTATCTGGCCTGATGGTTAGATTTCTTTGATTTAGTGAGACTAGCTAAACTCAGATGATAATTCTTTTATCTGTCTCCTGTAATTATTAATATGTAAATTTCTTCAACAAGTATATTATTCTTTTTGGATAACCACCTGTATTTTATGAATAGCCGTATTTCTTCTCATTGTTCTACAGAATGTTACTATGAATAATGTTTAGTTTGTGAATGTTGTCTTAAAAATTTGTATATAAGGAGCTTCTTATGCGTGGTTCATTGTAGATGCCATCCAATCTGGCTGGCCAGAATTATGATTTTTTTCCTTCTCTCTTTACTGCTGTTATCTGACCCTGATCTCAAGAATCCAGATTGGTGAATTTTGATTCTCTTGGGTTCCCATCCTGCATCCCTCACTACCGCCAAATTCCACTACATGATCATATTTAATTCATGTTCTAAATCGAGTAGAAATTCTTCTTGTAGCATCTCTAATAGATGGTGGCTATGCTGGATTCTATTTAGTTGCACCTGTAGTGCAGGTGGTTGGTATTTCTTTCCTTGGGAGAATGGGGTTAAGGATTGCAGAGAAATTAGGATAGAGAAAAATATATAGGAGAATTGATTATATTGATGCTTTGCCCACCTACATTAAGGAATAATCAATACCTGCTCTTAATTGGAAGGAGTTTAGTTAACTATGTGTTCCATGAGAGAAGGAACAATGCTTTAATTTCTTTCTTTCTTTCCTTACTCTCCTCTTAATGTGGGAGAAATGCACCCAAGTTTGTAGGAGGGTTTCACCCCAAGAATGGGAGACTCAAACTCCATTCAATCCAGAAGTAAAAAAAAAAAAAGAATTTTATTTGAAGAAGAGGTGGTTTATGGTGGTATAATGACTGATGGAATAGTCTAGGGCAGGGGTTGGCAACGTATGACTCTCGAGCCATATTTGGCTCTTTTGAGGGTCAGATATGGTTCTTTCTGCAGGAGCCATAAAGTCAATTTTTTTTCAGGTGCTGTTACAGCAGCACACACTGTGAGCACTGTACGGCTCTCACGAAATTACATTTTAAAAAATTTGTCGTTTATGGCTCTCACGGCCAATCAGGTAGCCTTAGGGCTGATAGATAAGCCCAGAGGCTGGTAGAATAGTCTTTTTCGAGCTGATAATATGGAGTAGCAGCTCTGCTGTAGAGTGGCAGCTTCCCCACCTTGTGGATCAGGGTTGGCATATTTACTGGGGCCTGGTAGCTTAGCATCTCTCTTTCTAGACTCAGGTGGAGTTATGTTTTGGGGTTTGTTGCTATAGGGCAGTGATTCCCAAAGTGGGCGCTACCATCCCCTGGTGGGTGCTGCAGCGATCCAGGGGAAGTGGTGATGGCCACACTTTTTTTGTATTATATTCTATTCTGAGTTTCAATAAATAGTTTCATAATTTCCAGGGGGTGCTAAGTAATTTTTTTTTCTGGAAAGGGGGCGGTAGGCCAAAAAAGTTTGGGAACCACTGCTATAGGGAATAAGGAGCATGCTCAAGATTGAGGGGATTCTTCTGGAATGCCAGAGTCCCCAGTGTGCAGATTCCATGTTCCTCCATCATCCACCTTGTCATCATTTGTCAATGTGGTAGAGGTCTTGCTGCCCTTTTAGTATGGGAACATGGGTGGGGAGATGTGGTACATTGGAGGACCTCTATAGGTAATTAATTTTTTATTTTCTTTCCTTATTTTTTTTTAAACCCTCACCTTCCATCTTAGAATCAATACTGTGTATTGGTTCTAAGGCAGAAGAGTGGTAAGGGCTAGGCAATGGGGGTCAAGTGACTTGCCCAGGGTCACACAGCTAGGAAGCATCTGAGGTCAGATTTGAACCCAGGACCTCCTGTCTCTGGGCCTGACTCTCAATCTACTGAGCAACCCAGCTTCCCCTGGTAATTAATTATTTCTAAGAACAATATAAGCAATTAATATATAGTAGGTACAAAGCTGATGCATTGTATAGAATGTTACAGATCTGGTACACAGAGTGGAAATGAATAAATCTACAATTCATGCTTGACTAATGCTGAAACTATAGGTTTTGCAGTTGATGTTTAACCAGTGCTAAATAGTGAGAAATGCAAGATTTCAGAGTATGAGGTTCCTGTTCTTATCATTGCCCCTTACTGCCCAATGTCAGCCCACATCACTCTCCCAAACCACATTCATGCTGTTTCATAGCCTTGCTCTTTCTTAGTATTAAGGGTTTGGCATTGCCCAGCATTCCTCCTTTGTGCTCATCCTCTCTTGCCATTGCTGTCCTACTCCATCTCCAAGGCACACACACACGCACACACACACAGATGGACACAGAGACTACATTAACATTCCTATTTTAGAGTTGAGGAAACTGGAACTTAAAGACTTGCTTTAAGATTGCTTGCTCTAATTCACATGAAGTTGAACCCAAATTTGAACTGAGGTCTTCCAACTCCAGATCCAAATCATATGTATGAGTGAATATATTAGCCATTTAAGATATTGAGCTATATTAAAAAATGAAGAGAATTTAAATAAAAGGAGGAAATGTCAAAAATCCAATGTGTTTTGTTAACTGATGCATATATCAAAAAATCTTTCTATGTATTTTAAGGCTGAATAGGGTTAACCTAGACTAAGGCAGTTTATCATATTTTGAGCCAGTTTAATAAGCACTTGTAAGATTATGAAACTCAGCAAGAGAAAGCCAAGACTTGCTTGTCAATAACAGATAGACAACAGTAATAAAATCAAGTGAATATCAGTGAATAATAAATCAAAGTAAGCCCCAAATGGAGCCTGGGGCAAAAAAAAGAGAGAAAGGGAGAAGAAAAACAAGGAATAATGAAAATACCTCTAAGCCAAATAGAAGAAAGTAAATTCAATAGAATTTCTACTAGAGAGAGAAAGAAAAAAGTATGATTCATCTATTTTTTCCCCCCCTCTCCTGTGTTCTTTAAGTGCTAGAAGCAAATAGTGTATGGTGGTGAGGTTAGGGATATTCAGCTAGGAAACTGAAATCCTAGTCCCTTCTTTTCCTTCTAAAGATGGTCTCAGAAGCCCCTTTGCTTTTAGAGAGACAATGAAAGGGGAAATAGGGGAGATCTTACTTTGAAATTAACAAAAAAAAAGAAGGCTCTTTTGAACATTTTTACCCTGGAATTCCAAATGGAAATGTACATTACTGGCTTTTGTTATTGCTATAAAGACCTTCCAGTTCAGATCCTCCTCAAGATGAGCAGGAGAGAGAAGCTGCTCTAGCATCTGGCATCTAGAAGCAGAATGAAGGGCAGTGTGATGTAGGCATTTAGGTTCACTACTACAGGGCTGTAAGACATCACCAAGAATAAAGAGAGACCCAGAGCTTCACACTGCATTATTTCTATCCATAAACCAAATTTTGTAGAATTCGGTATGCAAATGAGACATCAATTCCAAAGAAAATTATATAAAGTTATATAGTGGTGGATAGGAATAAGTGTCTAGCTCTTAAAAAATGTATTTACAGGTAATCCAAGTGATAAATGGGCTCTGTCTGTGTATATTGTAGGCAAGGGTGCCAAATTATTTGTGTGAACTTACTATCAACAGATGTGATCTTAAAATATAAATGGATATTCATTTTCCAGCTCTTTGGCCCTCTGATACATAAGCCTGTTTGAAATGTATCATGATAAATAAAAATGAAAACCGATGTTGCATGTGATTGCCAGTATACAGTGACAGCATGATGAAGAATCTTGCTCCATCAATCTTAAATCATTACTTCAAGAAGCCATCTTGCTAGTTTAGATTTTTTTCAATGTTGGAAGCATATTAGATGTCTTACAATAATCCTAATGCCCAGGGCTTGCCTCATCCCAAGGAGGAGGCTTTTACTATATGTTGCTTGTTGTTTCTCTAATGAAAAAACAACATGGTTTTGAAATAATTCATTTTAAATGACATTAGTTGCCAAGGAAGATGAGAAAAAATGGATTATTTTATGGCTCCTAATGGTTAACTATGCAGTGCTAGATAATATGTGAATTGAACTAAACCTTAAATGCAGAGCAGTTTGTCATGTCATACAATCATATTACTGATGTACTGCTGTCTTCCTTTCCACTGTTGAAAGGAATTGAAAGTGGGAATGGGTGCAAGAGCGGCATTTTGTGACAAGGGCAAAGGAAGAAAAATACATGTCCACACTAAAGTTGTATATTTCTCCTTGTGTCATGATCTGTTTTAAATTCACATCAAACCGTCCAATGCACTGGTAGATTTGTGATGCTAATTTTATTAAGAATTATCAAATGTTTGCTGTTACGTACTTTGGCTGCAAAAAATGCTAAGAATGATGATTATTTTTTTGTTCAATATAGCTCTTCAGTATCTTTTGACTTATTCCTTCAAGTCCAAGGGTTAGATTTTGGTTTCTCCCTTCACTTTCCTGTCTTCTTCTAGCAAATCATTTTTTGACATTAACCTTGTTCTTTAAAATACTAAGTATATCACTCTAACACATCCTTTAAGACCCAGCTCAGATGTATCTTCCTTCACAGAGCTTTCCCTGATCTCACATAAGCTGATGTACTTCTATGCTTTCATTGTGTATTATACTTATTTTTCCTTATATTGTATTTTGCCTTGTGGGCTGAAAATTCCTTCTGGGGATGGGGTGTAACATCCATGATCTTAAGTGGGGTGAAACTGCCTCACAGAATTCCACAGGACCCCCCAGAACTCCAGGAGAGGGGGAAGTTGGGGCAATTAAGTATGTGGTTATATAAGCCAGGACACCAAAGTGGCAAGACACTCTCTTTTCGGAGTTCAAGGGAAGCTAGAAGAAGTGTAAGATTGCTCTTTTTGTTAGCTCATCTCTGACCTCAGGGAGAAAGGAGTTACTTTGCTGTTTACTCCATACAGAGTATACCAGGCTGTGTGCACTGGGATATCTCAAATTATCTCTAGTTTAAATAGATCTTCAATCAAGATTATTTTCACCATTTTAAACTTAATAACATTAGATAAAGAGAAAAATTAGTTTGCAAGGGAGATAGAAGTTATACAAAACACATTCCCCTCTGGGGAATGAGTATCTAACAAGTTTCTTGAAGATACTAGGTAGCTTGCCCCACCCTCAATCCTAGAATTTACCTCCCCTTTCCCTGTTTTCCTGAAATTAATAAATCCCTTCACTTGTTAAATTTGAGAGCCTATGTGGTTATACCCACCTATACCATACATTACCTAAGCAAAATCTTCATCCAAGCAAGTACTGGAACTGCTGTTATCCAGAGAGCAAGCCTGCTGTATTTAGAAGGCATCCTGAACCTTTGTCTATTTTAGGGTTCAGGGAAATAATCTTTAACTGTGGAAGTTGCTAATCTCAGTGGGATTACTGCCTATCTGTCTACCAATTTAGCCCTAGATTAGCCAAACCTAAACAGCCTCCATTTCTTGATCTAAAGGGGATTCAGTTAAACTTGTTATCCCTTCAGCTTCAACTGCCTCAGGATGGGGAGGAGAAAGAATTCTATTGACTCTCACCCCTCCCCTTGGCTAGGTTAGCTTGCTTGATCCTTTTGCACTGACTCCATTATCAACCATTACCAATCTGAATCAATCTTACAGGGGGCAGGGCCTTATTTATTTTTAAAGGTAGATAGAGTGCTGAGCCTGGAATCCAGAAAACCTGAATTCATACCTGGCCTCAGAAATTTACTAGTTGTATGATTCTGGGAAGTTATTTAACTTCTGATTGCCTCAGTTTCCTTAATTATAGAATGGTGATAATAATAGCATCTACTTTGCAGGGTTATTGTGAGAATTAAATGAGATAACACATAGATATAAAAAAGTACTTAGCCCAGTGCCTAGAATGTAGTCTATAAAGAATAACAATAACAATAATAATAATAATAGCTAACATTTATATTATACTTAGTATGTACCAGGCATTGTACTAAAAGCTTTTATGATTATAAACCTTTCTTCCTTTCCCTCTTTATGTACTTTGAGTATAATAAGCACTTGTGTTTGTGCTTGCACAATGAACACTTTTGTTTGTTGAATTGTTGTATAACATTAGAGGGAGTATCTTTAGGGCCTCCAGTTTGGGGAATGTGGCAGGCACCATGATGGGTACTTACAATCCATCACATAGGAAGAGTATCAGGAGGTCTGACCAGTTTCCCATTTTCCTTTCTAATATCACAGTTAATAACTGATTCTCTATAGCCATAATCCCAGTCATCACTAACAATGCCATAGTTGGCAACTAATACCTTTTGCCTGCTGGAAGAGGGAAAAAGACAATCAAAAAGACTCTCTCTTCTCCAACCCCTTTACCTAAGTTCTTCCAGTGTTCCTAAATTATTAAGCCGATGCTATTCACTAATAGTATTAGATCCAGAGGAAATCTTTATATCATGCATAAAGGAAGGATCATCTTCATTTAGTACTATGGACCATGAGGGGATGGCTGGATCTCTGTTTTCTCAATAGAATTCAGAACCCCTTATTTCCAAACTGATTTCCTCCCACTGGCTGAGCTGCCAGTGTGGACTGAAACTCAGCATTACTTCCATATCGCCTTTTCTCTCTTCCCTGTTCAACTGCTTAGGGCTTTGGGAAAGCCATACCCTGGCTCTACAGGTAGGTCTTGATGGCCTTAGGACAGGGATTGATTTTAATCCATTGTAATCCTCTTTACAGGAATAATTACATGCTTTTTATGGCTGGAATTAATGTTGAATTCTAGGATTTGAGGACATTTTTGTTGGTACCTCAAGACCAAGGCTCAAAGATCTCAGGGGTCCTGGTGCCCAAATAGATATTTTGCAGAGCAGCAGACTCAGCACCTGGTGGAAACTGGTGGTGATGGGGGAGGGGGGAAGGAGGATCTTCCCTCTGCTGCCAAGACTCCAGGCTTGTTAACTTTGACACTGAGGTGACTTAAAAAAACACTCTTCCTGCAAAAGAGGATTGAAGGTGAGGCTTTCCAGCGATGGAAAGCCCTAGCCCTTCCAAGTTAGCACTTTTTAATTTATGTTAAGTACCAGAAAGCCTGATGTTTGCAAACTTCTACACATTGGCCAGAGAGCAGACTGCTTTATGGGCTTGTGCCAGCATTCCCTTTCTAGTAGCTCTTAATGTAAACATTCTTATTTGTAATTCTGGCAACTGCTTGACAGAGAAGATTAATGGATGGAATGAGGCAAAAATATCCCCCTGTGATATTGCAGAACACTGAATTACATGCTTTTGAGATGCCAATAAAGGAGGCCATGATAAACAGAATAACCTTCAGTTAAAAGCTCGGCTCCCTTGTGGTTCTCCCTGCCTCCTATTTTTGCAGCATCCTTTTACTATAGCTTCTATTCTTGAAGCAGTGAATTGCATATTTCTCTTTAGTCTTCCTTGATATCATGCAGTGTTTATGCAGGGAGCTTTCATTTTATATTCACACAATCAATAATGCTTTGCTCTCCATTTGTCATTGAAGGGGTTGGTTTGTTTTTCATTCTATATATTTGGTCAACATCTTGCCTGGGTGAAATAGAAATCTATTTGACTCTTCACGGAGCTAAGACGAGATCCATCGCTATTGATCAGTATTCCTTAGATGAACATCAGGCAAATGCAATCTTAGAATTGTAGAGTTCTCTTTGTTCACATAAATAGTAAAAATAGTCTTGAGTATAGACTTGTATTAATCGCCATGGAATTGAGGAGTAAGCATGATAATAAAGAATGATGGGTTTGGAGTCCTGGGCCTTGGGTTCCAATCCTACTTCTGCTTCTGTTTAACTTCGGAAAAATCATTTAACTTCTCTGGGTCTTGGCTTCCTCATCTGGAATGTTCTTTCTCTTCTTTGCACACAATTTTCCATTTCCCATTTCTCTGCACTTGCACTGGCTATTTCCCATGTTTGGAATGTAGTCCCTCCTCATTTCCTTTCCACAGAACAGCACCACATCCTCTCTCTCCATCTCTGTGTCTGTGTCTGTCTGTCTCTTTCTTTCTGTCTCTCTCTTTTGTCTCTCTGTCTTTTTCTTTCTGTCTCTCTCTTTGTCTCTCTCCTTTCCTCCCTCCGTCTCTCCCTTCCTTACCTTCCATCTTAGAATCGATACTGTGTATTGGTATCAAGGCAGAAGTGGTAAGGGTTAGGCAATTGAGCTTAAGTGACTTGTCTAGGGCCACACAGCTAGGAAGTGTCTGAGGTCATATTTGAACCCAGGACTTACTGTCTCTAGACCTGGCTCTTGATCCATTGTACTACCTAGTGCCCCCATGAAGGCTTTCTTGATTTTCTCACCATGAGTTTCCTTTATCCCAAATTACCCTGTAATTAGCTACTCTGTATTTATTCTCTTTCTATTTTATTCTGTATATACTTATATATGCACTTGTATCTCTCATTAGACTGCAAGATCTTAGCGAGTGGGGATTGTTTTATTCTTTGTTTTAGTAAACCCAGTGCTTAGCATCATTTATTACAGGAGCAAACTTAACAAATGCTTGTAGATATGATTGGTTGTCAAATGTGGGGGTTGGACCACATGACCTTTAGGGTCACTCTTCCAGCTCTAAATCTATGAGCCTGTGATCCTTAATAATATCAAAATAGGTAGCTAGATGGTCCAGTAGATAGAAGACTGGGCCTGGAGTCAGGAAGACTCATTTTCCTGAGTTCAAATCTATTAGCTGAGTGACTCTGAGCAAGTCATTTAATACTGTTTGCCTCAGTTTCCTCATCTGTAAAATGATCCGGAAAAGGAAATGGCAAACCACTCTATTATCTTTGCCAAGAAAACCCCAAATGGAGTCCTAAAGAGTCAGTCATGACTGAAATGACTGATCAACAAGAAGTATATCCAGAAGTTCTATGCTAGAGGTGACAAAGTTGAGAGAACATTTATTTACTCATTTATTCATTCATTCATTCATTTATTTAGAAATTTAGAATATCTTCTCATGGTTACATGATTCACGTTCTTTCCCTCTCCCCCAACCCCTGCTTCCTCCCCCCCACCCCTGTAGCACAACATGCAATTCCACTGGGTTTTACATGTATCATTGATCAAGATCTATTTCCATATTATTGATAGTTGTATGAGGGTGATCGTTTAGCTTCTGCATCCCCAATAATATCTCCATCAGCCCACGTGTTCAAGCAGTTGTTTTTCTTCTGTGTTTCTCCTCCCACAGTTCTTCCTCTGAATGTGGCTAGTTTTCTTTCTCATAAGTCCCTCAGCCTTGCTCTGGATCCTTGCATTGCTGCTAGTAGAGAAGTCCATTATGTGGGAGAATATTTAGGTAGCAGTTTATACAGTAGCTAACAGAGGAGGAGAAGCCAAAAGTATGCCCAAAACTTGGCTCTTATTAACATAAAAAAGATGCCCGATACTACATCAACAGCTACTAATATATATACTTTCTTATTTATACAAAATCTCTATAAATCTCAACTACATATGACCTGATGACAAGTGATATCTTCCAATGTGTCTTTATCATTATGTAGTTGACTAAATAATGTAGGAAATATGAGATCTCACTATGCTTATTGTTTCTTGATTATGAAAAAAATCTTATTAGAGGAAAAATCATTTTGCATCATATAGCCTCAAAAGTGAAGAGTGATTTTAAAGAAATAAAAGAAGAGGAATATAATATTTTCAGAGAAGCAAGAAACAGGTCATGTTTGTTAAGCTAGCTTTTATGTAGATAAAATATAGAAAATGTAGATGGAAGAATAATAAGAATATAGATCTCTCAATAAATTTGATTTTCCGCCTTTCTGGTATTGTGGAGTTGGAAGGCTGGATGTGGAATCAAGTCAGAAAGGGAGAAAATCGGCTCTGAAATTTTCCCTAGGCAAATTCCTTACCTTACTGCTTATGACTTCTGGCAAAATTTAAGTGTAGACTCTGGTCCATTCTTTTGTTGGTGGTTATCTTTAATGGAAAAAAAAAATTTCCTTTGCTGCCAGTTGGCTCCACTCTTTGGACCCATACCTCTAGACCACTGAATAGGAAACTGAGTTTAACGCCAGTTCTTTCAATTTTTAGAACTGTGATCATCTGTGAGTCCCTTAACCTAGCTGAACCTCAATATCCTCCTTTGTAAAATGGGGGTAACAAAGTTTAACTGAGACAATAAAGATGAAGATTTTTCTGTCATTGTGAAACGTTTTATAAATATAAATCAAAGGTGAGCTAAATCAAATGTTTCCCCCCAGTGGCAGAGATCTCTAACAAGTAGTAGGCTCCTTGATTCAAGCCACATGACCTGGTCCTGACCTACTATAGTAGATATAGTAGATAAGCATGAATTGCTGTGAATTTTCCCAAGGATGTATGATAAACCAAAGGAATAAAACGGGAGCTCAAAATTGTTGGCGGTCTTGTGGTCTTCATCTAAGCTGGGAAAATTTCTAGCACAAATTTTCTTTGATATTATTTCCAAGTAAGTAGGAATTTTATATGTATTAAATTACATGGCACTTTCAATTTCTAGCTGAGAAATTTTAGCAATATGGTGAGCACAAAAAAGAATGACTAAATTTTTATATACAATGTACATGTTCCAGTAGAGTACCTTCTGGCCCCTATTTTAATTGTTAAATTCCTCTGGAGTATTAGTTTATTGGAAGAATCAAGAAGCAATATAGGGAACAGGCAAACAGCCAGAAAGGGAGGAATATAGCAGCTGGTATTTTTTCTTTACTGAATCCCAGTGGCCAACATATATAGGATGTGCAAGTTTATGAAAAAGCTCTTCTAGACATCAAGAAGAAAAGAAGGATACAATGGGTCGTGTTTGGGAGACAGAGGAAAGCTGAAGTAAAATGGGTTTTTGTGAATAACAACTCCGTTGAATAGTGGATTAAACAATGACCAGAGAATTTTGAATTCTGGAATTTAGTTCTCTCTCTGTCTCTGTCTCTGTCTGTCTGTCTCTTTCTGTCTCTCTATCTTTGTCTCTTTGTCTTTCTGTCTCTGTCTCTATTTCTCTCATTTATTATTATTTTTAATAACCCTTACCTTCTGTCTTAGAATTCATACTGAGTATTATTCTAAGACAGGAGAACAGAAAGGGCTACGCAATCGGAGTTAAGGGAGTTGCCCAGGATCACATAGCTAAGAAGTATTTCATGCCACATTTGAACCCAGGACCTCTTGTCTTCAGGCCTGGCTCTCAGGCAACTGAGCTACCTACCTTCCCTAGTCTTTTTGCACCTAAATTGTTATGTGACTTTGGACAATTCATGACCTCTTTGGCCTCTCTCTTCTTGTATGTGCAGGAGTTGAACTGGATATCTAAGTTCCCTTTCAGCTCTAACATTCTTTAAATTTGAGTCTAATTGGTTATAAAGTACAGAACCAGCAAAGTCCCTCTTAATGAAGCTTTGACTTTCACTTAAAATCTAAAATTTCGAATGGCAATATAGAACCTAAATAAAAATGTGTTTAAACAGATTTTTGACAAGACTGTAGATGTAGAGTGGGAAAGCCCCCACCAATGTCCCTTTTGAAGAGGTTTTCGTTTTCATTTAAAATCTAAAATTTTATAAATCAAAGTGATATAGAACATAAAACTTTATTTAAACAGATTTTTTGGTAAGATTGTAGATCTAGAATGGGAAGTCCCCTCAGCAGTCATCCACTACAACTTCCATATTTTACAGATGAAGACAATTAGGTTCAGGGAAATTGTGAGGTCTAAGGTCATCTAGGTAGTAAGTTTTGATAACAGAATTTGAACCCAGATCTTCTGACTCTAATGCTATTGCTCTCTCTTTTGGGCCATTTTGCTATGCTATTTCAAAGAGAACCATAATTTAAAAAATCAGAATGGTTAATAATGGTTATTAAATGGTTATTAATGACCTACTATGCACTAGCTATTGGGAGCAATAGTGAGATCATCTCTTTTCTGAAGTAGCTATATTCTGCAAAAAAAGTCACTGTTAGAAGGGATCTTAGAAGTTATTTAATCTATGGTCCTCATTTAAGAGATGGGGAGAGAAAAGCCCAGAGAGGACAAGTGGCTTTTCAAAGGTTGCACAGTAAATTAGTGGCAGGGCTGGAGCTGATTTTAGGTGTAATGGTTCATAGTATATGGCTTATTCCAGTGCCCTAAATTAAGTACTTTAGTGTACTGCACAGTCCCATTGTGATAGGCTATAAGATACAAAAAGATAGTAATAAAAAATACAGAGTACAGTTGAAAAACAGTCTGCATGTGATTATAATATGAGATGGTGGTATTCTCTCAGTTGTAGGAGGCTTTGATTGAATCCATACATATTCATCCCAATTGTCAAGTGATAACTCATTTAAAGTAGGTCTTAAACTCATTTTGTACTTTAAAAACAAAAAGTGAATGTGACTTCCATCATCATAGGCAGAATTCTTCCTTTCAAGCACAAAATGAGGTATTATTTGTAAAGTAGAAATATAGCCATTTAGAAATAATTCGAAAAAGAAAGCAATTTCTTCAAATAAAAACATCTCATCTGAAGGTATAATCCCTCTGGGTTTTGCAGCTGTTGCTGTTTTCCTTCTACCTTCTTTTTCTTGCTTAGGCTGATATATGAGAAAGAACATTCTGCTTGAAGACAGAAGACAGTGATTCAAGTACAAGTGCTCTGTCCTTAAATGCTGCTTGGCTGTGTGACCTTGAGCAAGTGCCCTGCTCTCAGACATGTCATTTGTAAAGTGGAGAGAATAATAGCTGTACTTTCTACCTTATGGGGTTATTTATTTATATGTGTATTTGTTAAGTGGGTTCCGTAGAACCTTACCTCTGTGAGTTTAGGGAATGTTGATTTTTTCATAATTCTAGGAGCAGCTAGCCCAGTGCCTTACACATTTAATATTGATATATTAACATTAATTAATAAATTTGTAGTGAAATATTAAAAGAATTAGAAAAAAGGCTCCCAGTGCAATAGGTAAATAAGTCTTTGACTAAAGAACATAGACAGGGATTATCTGGAAAGATAAAACACATAGAGACTGGGTTCTGATGAAACTGTGGTTAGGTCAGTGATCAGAGAAGAAGCAATGGGTCTCGCTGTCCAAGCCCTTGTCTTGTCTTGGACCTTTATACAAGACAAAATTGATTCATTTGTAAGCTGCTATTGTAAGGCTGCCTCAGGAGCTCCGCACACAAAATGATCCCACACGTTACCTAAAACTGAAGTTTTAAGAGAGGTGACATCAGTATGGGATGTAAACAAAGATGCTTTTATTTGACTGCCGATTGAATCTGTGGAATTGAAATCTGTGATCATTAACTGTTCTTGCCCGTGAAATTCATGCTTTAGAGTTTCCATAAAAATCTTGGTCTTATGTGAACTAATAGTCGTGGGTGATCTTGATGTAGAATATCCATTGGCCCTCTAGACCAGTGGTTTCTAAACTTTTTTAGCCTACTGCCCCCTTTCCAGAAAAAAATATTACTTAGCCCCCTGGAAATTAATTTTTAAAAATTTTAATAGCAATTAACAGGAAAGATAAATGCACCTGTGGCCATCACCACCTTCCTGGATCACTGCAGCACCCACCAGGGGGCGGTGGCGCCCACTTTGGGAATCACTGCTCTAGACTTTCAGGAACATGGTTGGCTAGTTGGAAGAAAAGTCTTATTGCACTGAATCACAAAAAACAGGCTGATCGATCCCAAACTTTTCAGTATGCTTTGAAGCAGTCAGTCCAAACACATAGTTTGGCTCATGTTTTAGGGTCGAGGCTTTATATTCAATTATTTGTTACCATTTGAGAATAGAGTCTTACTTTCTGAAAGTTCTCTAAATTGAACAAGATTTCACTCTAATTATCATGAAAGTTGTTTGTCAACCAAACAGTCAGGGACAATGATTTCAACACGGCAGTTTTTTATTTCTCCAAAAAAACTTGGAACTGGGCTGATGCCTACCCTAAAATGATTTAGTATACATACCCAGAGACACTCCAAAATTATAGATCAACTAACCATCTGCTACAGACCCAGCCATTGCTAACTTTTTGTTTTGGGGGTTTATGACTCTATGAAATGTTCTTTAATTTGGAGAAGGTTCAGGATAAAAGATAATTTAATATAGGTGACCACAAGAGAGGACTTGGCATACAACTTTCCTTAATTCTTTAAATATATTTGAAAGATGTTACAGTGCTGCTGTGAAGCTTAATTAATGTAGGTAAATTGCTTTTAGATTTCAAGATGTAAGTCTCTAGATAAGAATAAAATATTAAGCCAAATTTTATTGCTTTAAAATATTGTGGATGTCTTCTCATACAGAATTGTCTGTGAGGAAAACTTGGTCTAATTTTTTCTATTACCTATTTTCTATACCTCTTCCATCCAAGAAATTAAAATTTTTTAAAATGAAGGATTTCTTTAGTTAAATTCAAATAGAAACCCTCCACATGTCTTTAACTGGCCTTAGACAATTAAATTTATGATTTTTATAACCCATTATCAGTGGTTCCCATGTGCTACAGAGAAGACCTCAAAGAATAAATTAAAATGAGAAGAGGCAAGTAATTTGGCAATTCCGTACCTGATTAATTTGGTTTGGGGGATTGGCATGTAAACCAATGGGAATGGGAGTGGGATTTATTTTGGGCATAATCTTGGGGCCCGAGTAATAATAACAATGTACTGAAAATGCAGGCAGGGTAAAGAGCCTTTAGAAAGCCATTACTCTTATCACGCAGACTCAGGACTGGGCTACACAGAGATGCTGCCAGCAGAGAACAGAGAGGGGAGAAGCATTCATGACATTTGGAAGAAAATCAATGCATAAATTAAAGATATATAAACTTTCCAAAGCCATAAAAGTATTCCACCTTTTCCAAGTCAAGATCATTTTAAAGTCTGGGATTAATACTTTAATTAATATGATTTTCAGCACAAAACTGTAAGCCCAAAATGGAATATGTGGAAGAAATTTTGTTTCAGAACATATTCTAAAAGTAGATTATAAATGATTGCTTTCCTGAATAGTGAATACTCGACATACTTAATCAGTGCTTAGCGTTTCCCCTGGAACCCAAAATGAAGTTCTCGTTATTATTCCATAAATAATCACTTGGGAATTTTTTTTTTCCTCTTTCCCTTTTTAAATGGTTGACTGTAGAAATCCAGGGAAGGCTGTTTACCCAACCACACTGAGTTACTATAAGAAAGAGTAAATCCATCTTAGAGCAGAGATCCCTACTGGTTTTGGTTTGACTTTATGGAAGCACTCCTTGTGCGCCAAAAAGAAAAGTCTTTTCTGACATTTATTTATTTTAGTACTTAAAATGAGAAGAAATTTTCATTTTGACTTGACCTGTCCTTAAGAACTTCATGACATACCTTGAGATAACTGGACAAAGTTTACATCGAAATAGCCGTTTAGGGTCTACATAATATTTTAAATCAGATTAATTAAATATTAGCCATTTAGGGTATAGAATACTTGAAAAAATTCTTAATTTCTATTTTAGTAACAACTCTAAACCAGAAGGGCAAGGGCGAGGCAAATGGGGTGAAGTGATTTGCCCAAGGCTACACAGCTAGGAAGTATCTGAGGCCAGATTTGAATCCAGGTCTTCCTGACCAGAATATGTTTCTCACAACTCTATGAGGCTGATAGTGCTGCTCTCTGTGTTTTATAGAAGATAAGTGACTAGCTAAAAGCTGCAGATGAAGCACTCTTACTTAGATCTTTGGGCTTCAAATCCTTTTTTTTTAAACTTAGTTCAGTGTCTGCCACATGTTCAGTATTTAATCAATATATTTCCTATCTCTTTGTCTCTCCAAGAGCATTAAAAAACCTAAATGGCATCTGGGAATTTTGGGTAGTCAATCCAAAATTGAACCTAAAACTCCTATGACCCAGGGAATTAAAGGAAGTTGCCTCTACCCATGGTCAGTCATTTCCTGAGTCCTGAGGGCATGGAAAAGGCAAAGTAATATCTAAATAGTGTTTTATGGTTCCAAATATGGTTTGGCATAGTAAATAGAACATTAAACTTTGCATTAGGAAACCCTGGATTCAAATCTGCCTCTGACACTTAACTTGCTATGTGAATTGAGTCAAGTCATTTAATAGCCCTGAGCATTATGGAATTTTCCAAGACTTATCTAGTAAGCTACTAAGTAGTAAGGGAGGGGAACAGGAATAATGGAAGGGGATAAACATCTGTTAAGTGCTTACTCTGTGCCAGACACTGTGCTAAGCATTTACAAATATCTCATTTTATCCTCACAAGAACCCTGGTAGGTGGGTGCTATTATCTCCATCTTACAGTTGAAGAAACAGACAGATGGTGGTTAAATGACTTGCCCAGGGTCACAGAGCTAGAATCTGGGATCAGATTCGAACTCATGCCTTCCTCACTCATTCTAGACCCAGCACTTTATCCACTGTGCCATCTAACTAACTCCCTAAAGAGGATTAGGACCATCTGGCATATTCGACATCCCACAGTGGTTTTGTATCCATTATTTCAGTTCTTTCTTACAGTCTGTGTGATAATTTGGATCTTTCTCAAATGCCTGTATATATTTTCTTTTACCTTTGGGACACTTTGAGACTCTTGCCTTGCCACGCACGGTCTTTCATGAATGAGATTGGCAGCTCTCTCTCTGTATCCTCCTTCTGCATCTGGAGCCGGGATGCATACTTGCCAAACACTCAATGAAAGACCTGCCCTTGCAGAACTTGTTTTAGAAGGCTGGGTTCCTGGGTGGGTTTGAGGCTAATCTTGGAGAATTGAAATGAGATGATAATGTAATTCTCTGGGTGGCCCAGAATAGAGACTATGTTCAACTCATTCCAATCACAGAATATAGAGCTGATTCTGTATTTTTAAAGCAAGGAATATCTGAACTAGCTCAAATAGGGGCTCTTGGAAATAGTGAAAAATCTCAAGAGGCGAGTAGTTTCTTAAGTGAACCACTTTGCTACAGTACTTGAGGTGTGATCTAGCTGAAATGGATACTTAGAGCACTACAGGAAAGGACTTTTCTATGCATAATTTAAAAAGCCCCATCGGCCGGCATTCCGGGCACAGCACAAACACTCATGTGAATAACAGCAAGAACTCTTTAGAAAACTTTCATGTGAATTTAATGAAAGTGACAGAGCAGGAACAGAGGAAGAGGTCTGATTATGGCCAACAGGACCTCATCTCTATGCAAATGGAAGTATGTTCACTGTTGTCTTCTCACACACAGGCTAATGGGTTTAGAAAGAGTAGAAGCCTTAGAGATCATCTGGACTTCTGCTCCCATTTTACAGATGAAGAAACCGGAGCTTAGAGACATTAAGTGACTTGGATAAATGTGAATAGAGTCCAAGAGGCAAATTGATTCCAGATCAAGAGCTCTTCCCTTTGCATCTCATTCTTCTCTTCTCCATGGACTTCTACCAAAGGAGATCTAGAAGTGAACCCTATTTCTACCATGAAGGCTGCTCTTTCTGCTGTTAATGTTGCTGAATAACTGCTCATCTCAAAGGCCCTACTGGTTGCCTATTGCTTAATGTGTCAGACCTGGTACATTTTTTACAGATGTTCCAAATGATTCTTCCCTGGTCTTAGAAAACTATCCATGCAGAGGCAGCTAGGTGGCTCAGTGGATTGAGAGCTAGTCTTAGATTTGGGAGGTCCTATGATCAAATCTGGTCACAGATGCTTCCTAGCTGTGTGACCTTGGACAAGTCACTTAATCCCAATTGCCACAAACCCCTTACTATTCTTCTGCCTTAGAACCAATATTTAGTATTGAATTTCAAGATGGAATATAAGAGTTATTAAAAAAAGAAAGAAAACTATCCATAGAAAGCTTTAAAATTTTAGAGCCAGAAGGGACCTGAGAGACCATTTATTCCAGTTGATTTATTTTCTAGATGAGGAAACTGAGACTAGGAAAAGCTAAGCAATGAAGCCAAGGCCATATGGCCAGTTATCAAGCTTACACCATCTCTTTGTGCTTCTTTTTTTTTAAACCCTTGTACTTCAGTGTATTGTCTCATAGGTGGAAGATTGGTAAGGGTGGGCAATGGGGGTCAAGTGACTTGCCCAGGGTCACACAGCTGGGAAGTGGCTGAGGCCGGGTTTGAACCTAGGACCTCCTGTCTCTAGGCCTGACTCTCACTCCACTGAGCTACCCAGCTGCCCCCTCTCTTTGTGCTTTTGACCCCAGTCCAACTTTGCTTTCTCCCACTCACCGAGCATTTATTAATCAATCACCCATGATCTAGGAATATAAAGAGTGAGAACTGAATACCAGTTTGCACCCATTTTCTTGGTACTCTAAGATCAGTCTTGGGGTGTTTTCTTAGTGAACTGGGTTTCTGCTTAGCTCACACCCTTTGATTGTATAAAGAGGGGTGGTGCATGTGTACTCTTGGAAGGACACCAGAAGCCTTGTGATTCCTGGCATCCCTAAGGATGCTTGCCTCTTGCTCCATGTGACTCCTGGCATCCAGAAGACTAACCTCTGACCCAGACTAAGGTCTGTCTGATTAGGGAGACCTAGAAAAAATGATGTCACAGGAGGTATAAATATGGATCAAGGAAGCCTGTGAGGTCAAGCAGAGGTCTTTCCTGGCCAAGGAGTTCTGGCCAAGCAGCAGGAGTGAACAAAGATAAGGGGTGAGCTTGAGTTAGCTAGGTGACTGGCTATGTGACAGACCAGCTTTTTACTATTTAATAAAGCATTATAAATTTATAGTTTCTAGAGAATTTTAATTATAACAGAAGACAAAAGCAGTTCTTGTCCTCAAGGAACTCACATTCTACTAAGGGGGACAAGATGCAAACAATTCTGTATGTATAAGATATGCACAAGGAAAATGGGGTAATCTCAGAGGGAAGGTACTAACATGGTGGGTAGGTATTAGGGTAGGAAAGGTCTCTTGCAGAAATGGAGATCTGAGTTGAGTATTGGAGGAAGCTGGAAAGGGGAGGTAAGAAGTTAGCTGGTAATAGAGATAGAACTAGAATCCAATTCTTTTGACTTCCATTTTGAGCTTTTTACTATATTATATTAACTCCTTCTTTTGCACCCAAGTCTAGTCCTTGGCAAAATTAAGGAAACTAAATTTGTTTTTTTTGAATCATTCCATCCTCCCACTAACACCTCACTTTTCTTTTAGGTGGCCTCCTTTTCTCATATACCCACCACCCTCCATGATTTACCCCTTATGATCCCTTACCCCTTTTCAAGGTCCTGTCTATTCTATATGGATCTACTCTTTTTAGCAGTATTCTATACCCAGGATCTTTGCTTTCCTGTCCTTTTGAAAATTTTTTGGTTTCTGTCCCACTGTTTCAGGAAGGTCCTCTTGCTCTCTTTTTGCAACCTGATAAATTAAGTAATCCTAATAAACATATTTATCAAGCTAAATAATGAGGCCAAGGTCATATAGCCAGTTTATTATCAACAAGCATTTATTAATCACCTATGATCTAGGTATATGAAGAAAGACACATAAATGGTTCTTATCCTCAAAAAACACATTCTAATAAGAAGGACAACATACAAAAAACTCTGCATGTGGCATTGTGTTTGTTGGTTGGTCAGTTATTGTCCTTCAAACTTGAAGAGGACCAAAATGACATTGTTATGTTGGGGTCAATATAGAGTGAATTTGATTGTGGCTGATCAGAGCAATATGAGCTTGGAAGGCTCTACCACAAATTGGGCACAAATAGCCTATGTGAGTATTTGGGATGGAAATTTCTCTAAATTTGTGCATCTTATTTTTCTTTCGAGCTACTGCAATTCTGCTTTGCTCATAGAGCACAATGCCTACTTTGACATGGACAAGCCAAGGTATAGATGATCCTGTGCTAGTGTCTCCCATTTCTTATAATTGATATCAAAGTTCTTCAGAGAGACTTTGAAAATGTCATTGTATCGTTTCTTTTGCCCTCCATGTGAGTACTTGCCTTGTGTGAGGTCTGCATGAAATAGTTTTTTTAGGCAAGTGTACATTTGGCATTAAAAAGTACGGCCAGACCTTTGAAATTGTGCTCTCTGTAGTAGAGTTTGAATACTTGATAGTTCAGTTCAAGAAAGGTCTTCAGTGTCTGGTACCTTATCTTGCCAGGTGATCTTCAGAAACTTCCTAAGATAATTCAATCAAAGCAATTCAATTTCCTGGCAGAGCAAAGATATGTCTATCTAGGTTGCACAAGCCAACCATAACAAGTTCAGCACAATGGCTCTGTACACCTTCACTTTGGTAGGCAGTCTAATATCTCTTCTTTCTCACACTTTCCCTTAGGACCTCCAAAATTTCTGTCAATGCCTGTGTTAATCTCATTATCTATGTGTACATCCCTGGAAAGTATACTGTTAAGGAAAATGGACTTGTCTACAGCATTCAAAATATCTTCATTTGCTGTAACATAGTCTATTAAATGCCAATGTTTGCTATGAGGATGAATTCGTGATGTTTTATTGTGTGTTGGCTCAGCTTTCCCTCCAAGTCAGTAACAAACTGTTCAGGCAAGAAGTGTTCTAATCTGTTGATATTGTCTCATGGTAGCCATCTTGCCTTGAGGCCACCAATTTTGTTGAAAATGAATGTTTAACTTGGAGAAGATAAGTCTATGATTAGTCCAGCACTCTGTACCACACATTGTCTTTATCACTTTCATATCCTGGCTGCCTCTTCTCTATAATGACATAGACTTTTAAATGCCAATTTCTGCTGCAAGGATGTTTCCACGAAGTTTTATTGTGCTTACTTAATGGCAAATAGTGTGGGTGATGAGGTCAGGAGATGTACAAATCTTCAGGAGTAAGTGACCATTGTTGTTGCTGTTTTGGATTCTATTTTTCTCAAGAACACTCACTCTGCCATGTCCAATAGTCTATGCCTACTCTATCATTAAAGTTACCCTCAATTATAAGCTTGTCCTCTTTTGTCACATTGTTGATGAGAGTCTTTGGGTCTTCGTAAAATTTTTCTTTGACCTCACTATGGTTCATTTTGGTGGTAGCATGTGGCGGTGTGGTACATTGCTGCAAGTGGCAATCATATTATCATGAGGCTGCCATTCATTCCTTTTGGGAGGCATACAAGCTTGTTTGCTAGATTAGATTTGATTGCAAAACCGATGCCAGCTTCATGGTGCTCCTCATCATGGTGATTACCCTAAAATGTGTAGCCAGCTCTGACTTTGGCAATCTGGTCTTCATTTGCTAGCCTCATTTAATTCAGGGTTGCTATTTGGATGCAATACCTACTCAGTTCTTTTGTAACAAAATCTGTTCATCTTTCAGGTCTAATGGATTTCATGTTGTCCAGAGGTGTGTGAACATCCCATGTACCAGTGATAAATGAAATAATCTTTGCACAAGTTTTTTTACATTTATTTTTTGTGTGTGTTGACCTCAAGGTAGGATCCTTACCTGCTGCAGTAAGCAGACCAAGTTTAGAATGGGTAAATCAGACAATTTCTTGGACAATATTACTAGCCCCTTCCTCATGCCAGGAAGTGAGCAGTGAGATCCTTAAAAAAGGTTGCTCAGATACCCAGGGGACTACTGAATCCCATTGCTGCTTCGGTCCAATGAGAAGAT
Organism: Gracilinanus agilis; assembly: GCF_016433145.1. Lineage (NCBI taxonomy): Eukaryota > Metazoa > Chordata > Mammalia > Didelphimorphia > Didelphidae > Gracilinanus > Gracilinanus agilis. Next base: position 633,384,591 of record NC_058131.1, read on the forward strand.
GACCCTATGCACCAGACTACTTGTGTACAGAATTTGGACTACCTGTCCCAGTGTATCTGTCCTTGATGCTTCATCACTGACCTGTTGCCACAGGACATCAAGGTTAGGAGTAAAATAATAAAATAGCAAGATATCAAAACAGTAAAATGTAAAGTGTAAAATGGTAAAATTATATGGACAATGTCTTTTGGTTTGAGGATATATTAGATTTAAATGAGTTAGAGTTGCAAGTCATCAGCCTCACTTTCTTCCAGAGTCACTGGAGTCCAATGACAAGATAAAGGTCAATGGCTTTGGGATACAGTGTATGACTCTAAAGATAACTATTTTTTTTTAACCCTTACCTTCTGTCTTAGAACCAATACGAAGTATTGGTTCTAAGGCAGAAGAGTGGTAAAGGGTAGGCAATGGGAGTCAAGGAACTTGCCAATGGTCACACAGCTGGGAAGTGTCTGAGTCCAGATTTGAACTCAGGACCTCCAATCTCTGGGCCTGGCTCTCCATCCACTGAGCTGCCCAGTTGCCCCCAAGAAAACTTTTTCATTAAAAAAAGAAAGGCATAACTCAAATGTTCCTTCATTTGAGCAACTCCATCTAAGACATCTTCAATGTCTGACCATGTTCTAAGTACTTTACAGGGTCTACTTCTGCTACCTTCATGGCCCATTGGAATAAATTGCTCACATCCACCTTGTATGTTGGGGAAGTCTTCTCGTGCTTGGGGTAGACACCCCCTAACTGACTGATGGATTTGAGGCTTGTTGGTTATTCTCAATTTACTTTAGTCCATCTGCTGAGATGATTTTACCAGGGTCTGGCTGCTGCCCATGCTCTTGCTTCTTGGAACCACAAGAGAGACTTGGGTAGCAGATGGACATCAAAGGTGGAAAGCCAACCTGAAGAAGGGTGTATAGACAGACGTCGTACGGCTCTAACATTACATTGTAAACTTTAATATATAATAGACAGCTTTAATATACAATGTTACATGATAGGCACTTTAGAAAACTTGGAAATAAGTGACATGTGAAGCCTAGGAGGAAAAGATTATTAATGACCAAAAGGATCAGGGCAGGTTTTCTGGTGGAGGTAGCATTTGATTTGGGCTTTTAAGAATGGGTAGGAATTCAACAGGTGAACTAAGATAATGAATGGGTGATAATGCACTCTCTTCTTGAAAATATACTTGCCTTAAAAAAAGAAATCCTAACCTTCAGTCTTAGAAGCAATGCTAAGTTCCAAGGCAGAAGAACAGTAAAGGCCACACAACTGGGGTTAAGTGACTTGCCCAGGGTCACACAGATAGGAAGCATATGAGGGTAGATTTGAACCCAGGACCGCTTGTCTCCAAGCCTGGCTCTCTATCTACTGAGATATCTATCTGCCCCTATATTTGTCTTTGTACAGTGGCTTTACTTCTTAACCCAGTACAATGAATCTTGCTTCAGGGCTCCCTACCACCAAGTGAAAGCTAGCTAATTCCTTTATCTGTCATTCATGGCTCTCCATGACATGGGGGACCCAGCTTACCTTTCCAGTTTTATTAGATTACTCTCCCCTATATACCCTATACCCCAGTCAAATTAGGCTACTTGCCTTTACTCACCTGGGTCCTCTTTATCTAGAGTACTTTTCTCCTCAATAGGAATCCCTGGTCCAATTCCTACCTATCCTTAGCTCTCCAGTTCAAAGACAACCTTTCCTGATCATCCTTGTCAGGAGTAATTTCTCTTCCCTTTGAATCATTCATATAATTTTCTGCCTAAACTTTTATATTCAGCCTCCCTTTATGTTATTTCAGTATTTGCCTTACTTCTCTTCTAAACTATAAACTCAGCAGGGGCAAGAGCTGTGTTTCCTTCATTTTTTTATATTCCCAATGCTTTATACATGACAGGTACTCAGTATTTTAGGGAGTGATAGGACCACAGAATTAGTATTGGGTTATTAGGAGTTATCTAGTTTAGCCCCTTGATATTATGGATAAAGGCACTGAAGTCCACAATGCTTGACAAACTTGCCCAGGTCACAGAAGTGATAAGTGACAGGCAGAATTTGCACCAAGATAGTCCAACTCCAACACCGACATTCTTTCCATTATACTCCTCTGCAATTGAATGACTAAATATAGGAGTTTCAGGCCCTCTGAGAAGCTGGTGTAGAGAGATTTTTGGACAGGGGATTATTTGAATGTCCCTAAAACCACATCATATAGGTTGAGATACCTCATTTGCACATTCAGAAGTACTCTACATCTACCAGGAAGAGATACTACTGCTAATAATCTTTGGATGGGGAAGGTGGTAGTTTGACAATTTTAATTTCTGTGAGATTCTAAACTCTTCTTATCTACAGCTATAGGGCTCAGTCTAGCTACAAAATGTCTGTGAGACCATCACATTCTACCCCAGGGGAAATCATGAGATTTCTAACATAGGAATTTACCAAAGCCTGAAATTGGGCCAGGGATGGGAGAAAATGCTTGGAACCTTCCTTCGAGTTGCCATGGATACTGTAATACCTAGTTCACAGGAAAATCAAAGACAGGTTCTTATTTCAGAGAAACCTGGATAGGATAGAACCTCTTCCTACAACATCCTCCTCTTCTGCAACATTGAAAAATTAAACTTTCAAAGATTTCCAGAATTCAATTAAGTCTCTGAGGTTATGGAAAAGCACTCAATCAATCAGTAAACATTTATTAAGTATCTACTATGTGAAAACTAGGTGACGTAGTAGATAGTGTTAGGCCCAGGACTCATTTTCTTGGGTTCAAATCCACCTAGATAGCTGTGTGATTTTGGGCAAGTCCCTTAACCCTATTTGCCTCAGTTCTTTCATCTGTAAAAGGATCTAGAAAAGGAAAAGAACAACCATTCCATTATCTTTGCCAAGAAAACTCCCAAATAAGGTCATAGAGTCAGACACAAGTGGAATGACTAAACAACAACAATAATAGTGTGCCAGCATCGTGCTACACCATGGAATGATCAGTTGATATTTTCTGATCTATTAGGTCTCACTGAGGAGTATAAACTAAAGAGATTTTACTTCAGTGGGTTACTGAGAAAGATCATCCAAGAGAGAAGCCTGGCAGGCTGCCAATAACTGTTGCATTAATGAGGGACCTGGCCATTCGGTAGGGTTGGAGATGTGGAGAGATAATCTGCCAAGGACCAGAGGAGGTGCTGCCAAATGCAGTTTTGGTCTGCCTCCACTCAGGACAGGCACGGTAATGTTTAAATCTTCTAAATGAAATGACTATGTGGTTTTTGTTCTCAGCCTCCTGACTAGAGTCACTGCCAATACTTTCTCCCAAGATCCTTTGTTTCCCTCATCTAGGGGTTTTCTCTGCCTCAGTTTATCTAACTCAGATCTTTGGAGAGGCAATTATTGGTAGAAGAATTATTGTGTTACAAAATGAACTTGGCTTCTAGGAATCCCCATATAGTTTCTCCTGAGGGAGGCATCAATCTTGAAACAAAATCAAAGGTAAAAATAAAATTTTCAGCATCTCGTGATCTCTGACTACCAAAGTCTGTTGGTTTCTAGTATATTATATTCAAGGCAATGGAGAAGGGCTCAGATAGTATTGTTGAGAACACAGAATTAACAGACCCTCTGATTCAAAATTGTCACCACCAATTCTTACTGTTCTTAGGACCTCAAGCAGCTTTCAGTGTGGTTCCTAACTTTCCTGGGTCAACACACCAGAAGAAAACATAAACATATGCTCAGATGGAAAGAGATACAGATAACAAGACTTCTCAGAGTAGTAGTGCTTTGCCATGAGGTCTCATCTGCCTCAATCCTGTCTACACCATCCATTCTACAGTAGGAGGACACCTTTAGGAAAGATTGTCCCAGAAGCCTGTCCTGCTTTTGTTTATATAAACTCATTATAGTCATTGTCAGAGAGGTAGAATGGTTGACATTTTTCTTGGGGTCATTGTAAATAGCTGCTGTCCAGTTTGTTGACAGATCAATTTCCCCACCTTCCTGATTGTGGTAATAGAAGCATTCATAATAGCATTTATATAACACCTACTCTGTGGAAATACTAAATACTTGATGAATATTATCTCACTTGCTCCACACAAAAAATACCTTGGGAGGTAGGTGCTATTCTTTTCCCATTTTATAGATGAGAAACCGAGGCAAGCAGATGTTAAGTGATGTGACCAAAGTCACACAGCCTAGTGAATGAGTCTGAATTTGAACTCAGATCTTCCTGACTCCAGACACAGTGCTTTATCTACAGGGCTACCTAGCTGCCTTATGAAGAAAACCAGCTACTATGAAAATGGGTAAGGTCTCAACTAACTTATATAGATCATTTGTGATTTATCCAGATCTTCAAATCATCAGTATATTTTTGTAATGAGAGGCAGTATAGTTAAGAAATAAGTCCAGTCTGTTCCCCTCCCTTCTTTATGGATAAAGAAATGGAGGTCCTGAAAGTTGAAGGGACTTGCTCAAGATCACACAGGTGGCAGCATCTGATTCTCAGTCTAGGGTTCTCCTTGTGATATCCATATAGTCTTTCTATAAAAGAGAATGATAGGGGGCAGCTGGGTGGCTCAGTGGATGGAGAGCCAGGTTTAGAGACAGGAGGTCCTGGGTTCAAATTTGGCCTCAGATACTTTCTACCTGTGTGACCCTGGGCAAGTCACTTGACCTCATTGCCTAGCCCTTACTTCTCTTCTGCCTTGGAACCAATACACAGTATTGATTCTAAGGCAGAAGGTGAGGGTTTAAAAAAAAGAAAATGATAGGAATAGAAAGTATCCACAGAATGTTTTGTCTCTATATATCATGTAACCAGGGAACAGGACAAACTGTTTGGATTCATTTAGGATAAGCAGCAGAATTTTATTATGATAAATACCTCAAAAATGAGGGAACACCTGGCAGGAATTCTGACATCATTGTCAAAAATTCAGATAAAGGGCTTATCATTTCTTTCTCTTTCTTTCTTTCTTTCTTTCTTTCTTTCTTTCTTTCTTTCTTTCTTTCTTTCTTTCTTTCTTTCTTTCT
>NC_058131.1:633389944-633411480 GCF_016433145.1 Gracilinanus agilis
TCTCTCTCTCTCTCTCTCTTTCTCTCTCTCTCTCTCTCTCTTTCTTTCTTTCTTTCTTTCTTTCTTTTCCATTAAAACAGGTTTATTTTTTAAAAAGAAAGTAGACATACCTCGCCATTTATGTTTTTGTACCTGACCACTATGAGAATTTTTTTGCTTGACTGCTCAATTGTTACAAGAATTTTTTCTATGTTATTTTTAAATTGGAGAAGAGCGTAGCAGCAATTGTGATGCCAATTAAAAAAAAAGGCATATACTATGTTTACCTCTTGGGAAAATTTTACAATTACACCTACACACATTTAAATGTATATATAAGTAAATATTTGAGTGTTTATGATACACTGAGCGATACTTTTCTTACCAAGTAGGTTCTAACATTGTTGATTTACTGAACCTTTTTAACCCACATATAAGATTGCTAGTTATTTAATTATTCACTTAAAAACAGTCTATAACTTACTTAGGTATTTAAATGTATCTGTGAACTCAGCGGTATGGGTACAACTCCCAGTGAAATACACATCAGCCTTCTAAACTTCTATAGCAAATTGACCCAACCTGTACGTGTAGAGGTTGTGTGTTTGTTTGTTTGTTTGTTTGTGAGTGTGTGTGTGTGTGTGTGTGTGTGTGTAAGTTTCTCTTTATTTCTTTGGACATTATGTGTATGACTAATGGAACATATGGCTTGTCCATTGGCAATTTCACTCTTGCCCCACAACTGGTCTATTTTCTTTTCTAATCACACATCTTCCTGATGACACCATTAATATTCCTTCTCTAGTGCAGTTCTTGGTTGGTAATATGTAGTAACCTATGTCTACTTACTGTGAAACTTTCTATTGCCCTTTGGGAGACTCTCAACTATAATTCCTCAGAGACTATGGTATTCCATATCTTGCAGGCATACAATATCACTAGAATATTGATAAAAATAGAATTTTGTTTCACTATATAAGTACATATAAACATATATAAGTAATATAAATATGAATAAAAGTACATATAAATGTAAATACATATAAATGTAAATAATATGTAAATACCTACTCCTAAATAAATTAAAAACCCACAGAAAAGTAAAGCTGACTTTTAAATCATTGAGACTGTTTACTACAGTAGAAATCTCCATTACTGTATTTGAAATAAATCAGGATTGAAAAGAAATTTTCTTCGAGCACTAAGAGAGAGATCTAATTTTTGGAATTGTGAAGGAGATAGAACTACATTCTGTACTGAACTTTCTTGTTGAAAAGTACTATGGCCTTAATGAAAAGCTTTAAACTCCTAGCAAATCAACAGTCAAGAGGTTAACATTCTTCCCCTTTGGTCAGGAATGCCTGCTTTATTTATTATAAATTGCCAAATGGGAACCCATTTGACTTGGACTGCAGACTTGTGGCTTCCAGGGTCTACTATTTTGCTTTCTGACTACCTTGGGGCTTTCTTGTGTGAGCCCTTTACTTTTGATTGCCTCTGGATACAGGATTAATGGTTTTACATGTCTCTGGGGGTCTCTGGTCCCACTGTGGTAGGTCACTGTCTGCCTTGTTAATGGTTTAACTGGTGGTCTGTTTCCTATTGCCTGAGAGGCTTCTGATGGACTTTTTGGGCAGTTTGAGGTGGAAGAAGTTATTGTAGTTTCTCATTGTGTTTCCTGGTTATTACCTAGTAAGGTACTATTTTTAGTTTTTGCCCAAGTAGGTATGGGGAAGCTAGGATTTTGTTCTGGTAGTCATCTTGGCCAAAAGTTCTCTAGTCCTGGTACTCTAACCACTAAGTGACATAACTGTCTGTTTTAAACCTTAAAAGGGCTAGATAGGGCAGCTAGGATAGAGTGAAGAACCTGGATAAGAAATCTCATCTTCTTGAGTTCAAATCTAGTTTCATTTCCTTATTAGCTATGTGACCATAGGCAAATCACTTGACCCTATTTGCCTTAGTAATTTTATACTCTGTATTGGTTCTAAAGCAGAAGAGTGGTAAGGGCCAGGCAATGGGGCTTAAGTGACTTGTCCAGGGCCACACAGCTAGGAAGTGTCTGAGGCCAAATTTTAACCCAGGACCTCCTATCTCTAGTCCTGGCTCTCACTACACTATGCTACCAAGATGCTATCAATAGAGTAATTCTATGGCTATGAGTATATTGTTTAGTACAGGGACATTATTTTGCAAATGGTCCTTGGTTGCCCAGAAGAAATTGTAAAGAGAGTCATTTACTACTTGCTCTAGAGGAGGATGAGGTTCACTATTTCTAAAGTCTTAGTTTCTCACCAATGAGTACACATTGGTGACACATGCCAACTGGATGCTATAGAAAACAAGGCCCATTTATTGGTGTAACAATTTATGTCTTTCACACTCACAGGCCAGAATAGTTTCTTTACAACTTGAAAAATATACCAGAACTTATAAACTATCATTTTTTTGGCTTGACAAAATATATTCCACACCTCTTTAAAATGAGATTTTAGTTCTAAGCAACAACACTGAACAATCTCAGCATTCTATCATTCATATCTTGGGAGTTCCTTTAATTGTGTCAGCCAATTTGATTGTCAAGAATAATGATTTTCTATAGATGTCTGGTTTCTGATACAATAAGTGATATTGTCCTTATGAGGACATGATCTAAAAATAATTGTGACTCTCCTGAGTTTTTTGACTGTAAGAAATATTGCTTATTACTTGGTTAGGCCTTTCCCCCAAAGTTTTCCATTAAATTTGTCATGATCAATCTAGATTTAAGTCCTTTTAGTTTCACACATTATAGGCATTAATCCCATTTGGAGAAAAACAATACGATGGTCACATACTGAGAATACTACTGTCCCAGTCAAGGTTTAAAGCAGTCACAATCTCCAACTTGACATTTTTCTTTTGGGAGAAACATTTTTATATTTTAAAACCTTTACCTTCCATTCTAGAATCAATACCGTGTATATGGGTTCCGAGGCACAAGAGCAGTAAGGGCTAGGCATGACTGAAAAAATGACTAAACAACAATAAAATTGTGAGGCATTTTAAACTTCATTAAGCCTCAATTTCATCACCTGTAAAATAAGAGTAGTATTATTTTTAATATTTACTGTTAGATATTAACCAGGCTGTTATAGAGATCCAGTGAAGTCATTATTATTCAATTGTGAGTGAGTTAGTATTATGATTTTCCCCAGTGGAGTTAACTCATTATAAACAGAACATAACATAAAGTATTGTTAGAAAATTCAGAATCACCCAACTTCATAAAGATTAGCAATATGGAAGAATGACGTATGACCCAGATGGTTCAGCAAATCTTCTTGTCAAATGCTATAAAATAGGAAGCCAAGAAATAATTAAAAAGACAAAGTAAGATCAAAGTGTTAAAGTCAGTCTAGAAGGGAAACTTTGTCCACAGAGGGTTGGTGAATCATGTCTTTGAGACAAATTGATTTAATTACCTAGAGTGATGGCTTCATTGGCAATGATTACTCATATTGAGTAACAACTGAAGCTCACTAAATTATTCCTTTATCATTCCCGACCTCATTTTGCTGCCCCTGGAGATCCCAGATGTGTATCTCTAACTTGTTCACAGAAATGAATCAAATCATCTCATACAATACATTCTTTTTGGCAAGGGACATTTTTTTTTCTACCGCTCTAACCTGGCTTGTAGAGAGACTGATCTGGCAGGAAGAAAAGCATGCATGTAGCTTGCTCTCTATGCATTCTGCTACAGATTAAAGATTAATTCCTTGTCTGGTCTTCCTAAATCCATTTCATTTTGATTTTGATAAAAAGATACAAGCTGCAAGATGTAATCTAGAAATCACTTTGATTTTATTTTATCCCACAAGCTGTCCTGCTTCAGATTGTCTCAGGGACTTGGATGTCCAGCGTTTTATTTCACTTTTGTCTTTCTGTCTGGTTCCACTATTGAGACCTCTCTAATTATCTCCTCCATTCCACCACTCCACTTAGCCTCAACCTATTCCATAGAAGCAAAGAGCTTAGTACTCTTATTCCTAGCTTTTTATTGAGTGAAAATGATGGCTCGGTTAGGTGGAAAGTAGTATTCCTGGTCATGCCATGAATACATATCTACTGAACATTGGAATCGTTGGCCCAATTCTATATCTTTGTCCAAGTTTGTCTGGTCCCATTGCAGGGGGAACCTTTAACCTTCAGGTTGGCTTTATAGGATTTCATGGGATTCAGTATATAAGTGGATTAGTTAGATATGGTAGTTCACCCTTCCCCACATGATCTATTTAACCAGAGCTATAATAAACAAACCTAGTATGCCGGGTATCAGAGCATATGCCTTATAGTTAACTTTTTTTACCAATAGATTAAATTTGGAGATTAAGTGAGATCTTTGAGGAGAGGCTTCAGAATATGACTTCATCAGGGGAGAAACATGGACATATCACTTCCACTGAGGGAAAATAGCAGACCTGGGTCAGGTTATTGAGAAATTCCCATAACTGACAGGGATCAGAAGATATCTGGCAGATTCCAAGTAACTAAATTTTATTACATACTAGATAATAAACTCATTTTTTCCCCCTGCAAAGAGAGTGCAAGTGCTAATGATGCCCGATAAATCCTGGTGCCCTGAGGCAAATCTCTAGTCAACCCTTCATAGCTATGACTTCTTACAAAAGTCTTTTCTAATGACATACAATCTCCATTATACCTTTTAGCCTGAAACTTTTGCAGAATACTTTGTTTGCCATGTTTCTCCCCCTCTCCCTAGTCTTCCTGCTCTGATTTTGCACGATCACTTTTTAAAGTTCATCCTGAGTGACCACAAGCTTCTGATCTTTAACTTTAGTTTTAGAGGAGGTCGAGCTGGGTGAATGTTGCTAGTCTGACACCAGGAAGCAAGAAAAAGCAACATCTTGGCAGGAGATGAGAGTTTTTCCTACTCTTTGGAACTGAAAGTCTTCTAGATGTAGTTAGAAAGAAAACAAATTATTTGTCTTTTCCAGAATGAGAAAATGAGATTATGAAAACAAGTGATTTGACATTTTAGGGCTAAGGACTCTAACTTTCTTTAAGTCAATAAGGTTGAATGGTCAAGTTAAAGAAATCTATATTCCTATTATATAACGACTTCTCTTAGCCACTGTTAAAAAAAAAGCTGCCAGAAGCTATAACTTAATAAGATAGGAGACACACCATTACTTAGAGTTTGACCTGAAAATGCTCTTTGAAAATACAGAAGTGACAGGAAACCTGATGAGGTATTGTATCTCTCTCAGGAAAAAGACTATGTCCAAAGCTAATGGATTATGCTAAGAGGTGTAGAAGGAAAGGAGTGATAAGACATGCTAGGAATTTCTTCAAAACCTGTTTTTAAACTAAAAACTACTAGAGTGACCATAGAGCACAGAGAAACATGGATATCCATCAAAAGGATTGATTTAATAACCTTGTGAATGTTTTGTAATTGATGTCACTATTTTATCTTTAATGTTTGTGGAAATCCAGCCGCTGAAATGACTTTTGGCTATATGTTATAACTTTGACATCAAAGTGATACGGAAAGCACATTTTCTTTTCTTTTTGGCAAAGTGATATCCCTTTCTCTGGTCAGACATCCTAGTTTCCTAAGAAACCTTGAATTAGCACAACTTTCATTCTGTGATATGAAATCCTTATAGGTTTCAGGCATTGGGACTTTTCAGAGGGAGAAAACAAGTAAACAAAGAATTCTAGTGATTTGTTCTAGATAATGGAGCTGGACATGGCATGGCATATGAAGAATGGTGGGGAAGGGCCAGTCCATCTCCTGCCCCTCATTGAAAGTCTCAGTTATATATATTACCACCTATAGGTGTTTATCTCTTTTATTGATCCAAGGTCCTTGTCCTTGGTTATAGAGCTAATATTTGTCCGAGATAGGGTTTTGACCTGAAGGTCTTCGTGTCTTTGAAGCCAGTCCTACTTAGTGGCATCTATCTATCTATCCCTATATTTGTATCTATATTGACTCTATCTCTATTTCTAACTGCTTCTATCTCTTATCATTTATGTCTATGTATATGGCAGCTAAATGGTGTAGTGGATAGAATGCTGGACCTGGAGTCAAGAAGACTGGTGTTCAAATCCTACCTCAGATACTTATTAGCTCTGTGACCCTGGGCAAATCGCTTAACCTCTGGCTTTCTCGATTTCCCCAATCTATAAAATTAGGATAATAATAGTATCTACCTTGTAGATCTATTCTGAGAATAAAGTGAAATAATAGGCTTTGTAGATCTTAAGTAAGTTATTATTATTACCATTACTAATAATAAATTATTATTAATCTATTTAATAATAGCATTTCACATTTCTGTAGTGCTTTACAGTTTACTTTATTTTCTCATAAAAACTTTGCCAATACACAGTATTGACTCCAAGAAGGTAAAGGTTTAAATTAAAAGAAAAATAAAAAAAATAAAGATCTTGTGGGTCTCAGACACTTCCTAGCTGTATGATCCTGGGCAGGTCACTTCACTCTAATTGCCTAGACCTTATCGCTCTTCTGCCTTGGAAACAATACTTAGTATTGACTCTAAAAAAGCAGAAGGTAAAGGTTAAAAAAGGACCTTATGGGGTTGGTAATAAAAAAATTATCATTTCCTTTTATAAATGAGGAAATAGAGACACAGAAAAATAAAGTGACTTGCCCAGGGTCATATAGCTTTTAAGTATGGAGAATGGTCATTTGAATCCATTTCTTTCCTGACTACATGTCCAATGCTTTCATTAATTATGTTATTGATGATGAATAAATTCATATATATTAATTATATAATGCATTTCCATTGCTTCTCTTATTGACCTCCTATTTATAGGGTCATGGGAGGATAAGGAAGAGACAGGTGAAGGCAGATGTCCTGAGTGTCATGTCATGGGAGGATGTCATGGGAGGATGAGGAAGAGAGAGGTGAAGGCAAGTAAAACATAATCCCTGCCCTTAAGGAATATATAATCCAGTTGGGAAGGACCCAATACGGAAATAATTAGAATGCAAGATTGAGTTTCAAAGAATGAGATGGGTAATGTGGAGAAAGTGTTCAGAGGAGGAGGAGATCACTCCTGGCTGAGAAGATCCTAGTCTTACTGACAACACAAAGGAGTTTGCCACGTTCCTTTGATGTCCTTGGAAGTTCCACAGTGTCTTCCAAGAAGTGGTGTGCTGGTAAATATTTAACAACAAACTTTGACACAGAAAACGTACTTATAACCCATTTTCAAGCATAATCCTCATTATTAACATTTCTTAAGTCCAGAAATCAACAAAACAATAAAGTAAGTCTTGATTTGTGGTACGGTTTTTTCTGTTTTCTGAAGTGTAAATGCTTGTATTGAAAATTTCCCAAATCACTTTCCTGAGAGCCCTTGTGAGCTGACTCCACCACACTCCTACTTCCTGGCATGTAACCATTCCATGGCAGTTAAGAAAGGACAGTTTGACTTTGACCAGAGATGATATTATTCTACTTTGCTTCCTTTCCCTTTTATCCCTCTAAGTTCTGATCTTTTCCTGTTTAAGACATTTCTCCCTATCCTATTTTCTCCTCTAAATCACAGTATCCACAACACAGCTATGATCATTTGGTCACCTAATAAATTTGTATCCATTGAATACTGCTTTATCATTACCATTTACCATTCCACTAATTGGAAAGGAACATCGCTGGGAACAACTATCTCAGGTCAGTTTTGGTAAGCTTCTAATTAGATGGCATTTCACTCTACTTTAGGAGATTGAACTCATTGGTGTTCAATTAGAGAAATTAGTTGACAATTAGGAGCCGTGCATTGCAGATTCATAAAGGCAACCTCACTGTGACTGAGAATTAGGTTGTATTGCTGAATAATTCAACCAAGCTCATTTTCCCCATTAATAATAACCTTACATAGAGCTAATGTTTAGTGTAAGAATAAAATAACATTTTGAAGAGTTAAATGGGAATTCATATGGATCTGTTTTTTGTTCTGGGGCAGAAGCAACATATGAAGTACATGCAGAATGTAAGGGACTCCATGGGGCAAACTCTGATGTTCCTGGATGGTCTTGCTTATAATCCTCTGGTATCTCAGCTTAATATGAGACACTCATAGGTCATCAAAAATGAGATACTCATAGTCATCAAATGATAAAAGGGAGGAGGAGAGAGACAGAGAGACAGAGACAGAGATAGAGGAGAGAGGAGAGGGGAGAGAGAAAAGAGAGACAGAGACAAAGAGAGACAGAGACAGAGACAGACAGAAAGAGACAGAAAGACAGAGAGACAGAGAGAGACAGCTAGGCAGACAGAGAGAGAGACAGAGATTTACTTGGTTGTTACGTGAGAAGGATATTCAATAAAGATAGGCATTGAGAACTTTGTTTTGATTAAGCATTAGTGAAGCTCCTTTGCTGGTGGTAGTTAGTTGTTCATTTTTTTTTCACCAGGTAGGGACCAAACAACTCTTAGAGACACTTGAGACTGCTTTGTACACAGGCAAAGCTAGTGATGCCAGCAGCCTGAACTTTAGTCCCCTTATGCAACCCAAACTCAAGGATGGTCTCTGTCTTTTCAGGAAAAATTGAGTCGGTTTCCATAGGGGAAGGAATTAGGATATGGCTCCCATCATATGGGCAAAATAGCTTTCCCTCTATCAGAGCTCACTCTGATTCTTCTTAGCTTTCTTCTTGTACCTGACCTGTTTTGTGTACTTGCCTTTATCTTTCTTGATACCTCTTTGGTCCTGATCCCAGCAACTACGACTTTAATCTTGGTTGGTTTGTTTAGACTTATGATTTCATCATGTAAAAGATTAAAGACATAGAAACTCTCTCTTTGCAGACTGGCAACTAGTCTGTAACTAAGGAGCCTAAGAAAGATGCCCAGGGCAATGAGAAATTAGGCAACTTGAATTAATATCTATCAGAGGCAGAACTTGAATTCATTTCTTTTTTTTCCTAAACCCTTTCTTTCTTAGTAACAACTCTAAGACAGAAGGGCAAGAGCTAGGCAAATGGGGCAAAGTGACTTGCCTAGGGTCACAAGCTGAAAGTACCTGAGGCTAGATTTACACCCAGATTCTATTGACACCTGGCCTAACTCTATCCACTGTGCCACCTAGTTGTCCTTTGAATTTAATTCTTCCTGACTATAAGGCTGGCTGTCTATCCACTGAGTCACATTTTCCTTCTGGTTTAAACCTTACTTTCTAGACATCAATCAGGCACATTTGTGGACACAGTATTTTGCATATACATTTAATGGCACTTGGGTTACATTTCAAAGGAATATGTACTCATTAGTGTTTTTCCTACTGGGATGGCAGAGTATGGATGCAAAAATGAGAGAGGAAGGACCAAAGCCTTTTGTACCATGAGCATGCTTTTTATCTGACAGTTTCCTTTTTTAGATATTTAAAAATGAAATCTAATAGGTCTTAATGTCACACCCTTCAGGACAGGGACTAACATAACATTTGACATTTGAAAATTACTAATGTGTCTCTCTGAAGGCGATATGGTATTTAACACCTTCTTAGTTAATCTGAAAGCCTAGACAGAAAAGGTCCATTTCCTTTTATTTTTCTATATATTTTGGGAACTTAGTATATTTTAGAAATAAGAATAGAAAAATTTTCCATCCAAATAAGATTTATTAACAGATTAAGGAGACATTGAGTCAGTGTATCACACTATGAAAAAAAATTGGAATAGTGTTTTCCCCTCTCTCATTAGTTGAGGTTGTTGTGAGGTTCAAATGAAGAAAAGTACATAAAGTGCTAGGTGGCACGGTGGATAGAGTACTAGGCCTGAAGTTAGGAAAATGAGTTTAAATCTGCCCTCAGACACTTACTAGTGACATGACCCTGGCCAAGTCACTAGACCTTATTTGTCTCAGTTTTCTCATCTGTAAAATGAACTGGAGAAGGAAATGAGAAACCATTCCAGTATCCTTGCCAAGAAAATCCCAGGTAGGGTCACAAAGAACCGGACACAAATGAAACCATTTAAAAGTAAATATAATAACATTCCAAAGGGCTATACAAAAGTTGGCTATCATTCTTCATACATTTTATCCATATGTTTTGATATCT
Organism: Gracilinanus agilis; assembly: GCF_016433145.1. Taxonomy (NCBI): domain Eukaryota; kingdom Metazoa; phylum Chordata; class Mammalia; order Didelphimorphia; family Didelphidae; genus Gracilinanus; species Gracilinanus agilis. The sequence continues at coordinate 633,400,031 of NC_058131.1, forward strand.
CCCTTCCCTTTCCTAAAGAGCCATCTTATGTAACAAATTATATATTTATTTGAAACCCTTACCTTCAGTCCTGGAGTCAATACCATGTATTGGCTCCAGGGCAGAAGAGTGGTAAGGGTAGGCAATGGAGGTGAAGTGACTTGCCCAGGGTCACACAGCTAGGAAGTGTCTGAGGTCAGATTTGAACCTAGGACCTCCTGTCTCTAGGCCTGGATCTCAATCCACTGAGCCACCCAGCTGCCCCCCCAAATAATATTTTTTAAGGAGAAAAAGAGAAAGAAGAGAAAAAAATCAGCAAATTGAAAAAGTCTGAAAATATATGCAGTATTTTCCTTCTCCTACTACTGCAAAGGAAAGTAGGGGTGTTTTCCAATATTTCTTCTTGGGTCCATCTTTATTCTTTGTAATTTTGTCAGCTATTATTTTATTTGCTTTTATCATCATTGATTCACTGTGAGATTCTAATATCAGTTTCTCCTTAGATAACCCATGCAAACAACTCTGATAGCCTGAAAAAAATCAGCCTTTCCTAAAGAAAGGTGGGAAATTAAGTAGTGAGAAACTTGTTAATAAGAGCCATCCCAGGGAGGGAATGCCTGGAGTTCCCCTGGTAATTTTTTTGGCTATTCCAGGGACATCATTTGGGAGATGATAAACTTCTTAGCTACTTCTGACCTGTGTGGTGGCCAAGCTCTGAAAGGACTTTGGTATACATACTAATCTGAATTGCTTCTTGGTCTTTCCCTTGTCTTGGGACAGGTGCAGGGCAGCAGGATGCTTCTGATGGCTCTGATCCTTCCATGCTACAGAGATGAGTTGGGGATGGACTGACTCTTGGACTCTTGCCACCCCGTACTATGGCAACCACGCCAACGTGGAATATAACATGGCGAGCTGACTCCTGGGTTCCTAGTTATCTTTTCTGCTTTGTAAGTTCTATCCGGAATAGGGATTAACCATTGTTGTGGTGGGAGTATACAGGATTGGATGTGAACTTGTGAGTCTGGGATACCCAGAGGCTCTAGGTCCAATGAGTGGCATGAGAAACTTCTGCATCAGGTATGACTGACAAGAGAAGACCAAGCTCCTGGCTTGGCCAATCAGAAGATGAAGAGGGAACAGAAGTGAATTGTAAAATACCTATCCTACCATTCTTCAAACTGTGTCATGTTCTGATAGGCACTGGGTATCAAAGCCCAGATTGTAACAAAAATTATGTTAAATTGCTGAATACTTTTAAGTCAGTTTGTTATTGTAGACTCTGAGTCCTTTGCTTGGGATTTTTTTTTTTGTGTGTGGAGGGGGAAAACCACCTGTGCCAGATATGATTCATATTGTTCAGAGTACCTTTCTACTTTCCCTCTTTAGGGGAACTTACCCATGAGCCCCAAATCTAAGCTTTAACCACTTTGTTCCCAGTGGGTCAAGAAAAAATTTTAATGAGCTGGCAGATATGAGACATATCCTTAGTGTTTCCTTAGAAGTCAGGTTTTGGGGGGCAGTTACGTGGCTCTGTGGATTGAGAGCCAGGTCTAGAGATGGGAGGTCCTGAGTTCAAATGTGACCTCAGACATTTCCTTAGCTGTGTGATGCTGGGCAAGTCGCTTAACCCCCATTGCCTAGCCTTTATTGCATACTTATACCTACTAGGAATTCTAAGACAGAAGGTATAGGTTTAAAAAAATAGCCAGACTTTCTCAGGATTGAATCATGCCCAAGCTGCCTGGGTCCTGAGTATGGGATCCCCTTTGTGGAGGAGTAAGTGGTGTAGTCCTTAAGCCCTCACAAGCCCAGAAACATTTCCTTAATTGAGGATAAGCAAATATAGCTTTCAATAAAATTGCAAATTCATCTCATAATGTGATTTTTATACTGCTGCCATTTAGTACATTATTATCAAGATGATATTAATAAGCTCAGGGATGACTAGCTAAAGTTCTATTTTTTCTGGGAGATGTGATCCTTACGTTATCTCTGTGTATCCTGTTTTCAAGGTCATTTACTTTGTCGCTTGTAGAATTCATGTGATTCGTTAACATTCTTGTCTTTGCTTCTACTAAATTTGCCCACAATATCAGTATTTTTGTGCTCTAAATCATCTATTCTCCCTCTCACAGCTTCTTCTGAGAGGTTCTTCATCATGTATTCAATGCTTCCTTTTCTGCTTTTTGTATTTTTAAATTCTACATTGAGGACTACAATTTCTGCCCTAAATTATTTTCTTCTTTTATGAGTTTTACTTCTCTTTTGAACTATTCTGGAAGTTTTTGCTGTTATTTTATGACCTTTGGGGAGTCTTGGAAGTATCTATCATTTTTCCATTAAACTGTCTTTCATCAGGTAATAGTAGTTCATTCTATCATAACTGTTTATCGTGCTTGGTTTCTCTTTGAGGTGCTGCATATTTACCCTTTGCTTAATAGCTTCTCTGCTTCTGGACTAGCTTCTTATTCAGTCATTTCTGGATTTGGTATCTATCACAGTGCTTAATCACTTAATGATTTCTTGTTGATTGATGTTTCATCTTAAAAAAATAACCCAAACAAATATTCCCAGTCATATCCTTTTGGGCACTTTCCTTTCTCCAAGTGGACACATCCCTGATTCTTAACTTCTGGTGTCTTTAGCTTTGCTGCATTAAGGAATTAAGCTAGATTTCTGCTCTGAGTAACATCTTAACATTGGAGAGGACTTGTCCCAGGTGAATTTCCAGATGCCTTTCTGTAAGGTTTTAATCCCAACTAACTTGGTATTTTTTTTAAACCCTTACCTTGGGTGCAGCTGGGTAGCTCAGTGGATTGAGAGCCAGGACTAGAGACAGGAGGTCCTAGGTTCAAATCCAGCCTCAGACACTTCCCAGCTGTGTGACCCTGGGCAAGTCACTTGACTCCCATTGCCTACCCTTACCACTCTTCCACCTATGAGTCAATACACAGAAGTTAAGGGTTTAAAAAAAAAACCCTTACCTTCCGTCTTGGAGTCAATATTGTGTATTGGCTCCAAGGCAAAAGAGTGGTAAGGGCTAGGCAATGGGGGTCAAGTGACTTGCCCAAGCTCACACAGCTAGGAAGTATCCGAGGCCAGATCTGAACCTAGGACCTCCCATCTCTAGGCCTGGCTCTTAATCTTCTGAGCTACCTAGCTGCTCTCCCCTACTTATTTGTGATTGAGTGTTGTGTTAGCCCTGTTTTCTACCCTTCTTTGAGACTCAGCCCTCTCCTAATTTTTCCCCCATTTGAATGCATAGAATCAGTATCTGCTGCTTTTTGTGGTATCTGATTTGAGACTAGGGAAATGACAGATTTTGATCCCTGGGGAATCCCCATAGCTGAAACCTGATTTATAAGCTTGTCAGATTGCTTGTTCTTCTGTGCCACTGTGGTGGGGCTGTGGACTTGATTGGGAGAAGGAATACTGAATGAGAGTTCTCAATATTAAAGTTCCACAGAATTAATAGGTTTTATACCTTATGTGTGATAGAGGTGTTGGTTGACTTTAATAACTCAGTATCTGACACATAATTCCTTTCTGGTCTCAGACCCAAAAGAACTTGCAACAAAAACCTCTTTGGCCATTTCCTGCTCACATATTCCTGACTAAAGTTCTTTGATGTAATAAAGTATTTTGTGAATGGGTAGTTCCAATTTTCAACTTTGAGATGACATTTCTTTCTCTTTTTTCCTTCACTTTCATTGGAATATGAATCCCACAGTTGAATTCATTTACTCTAATTCCAGTGAATCAATTTTCTCACTGAGGTGGGTATTTCCCTCCAACAGTGCAGATCACAACCCTTTTTTCCACTGCCCACCCTGTGACATGTGTCTGTGCTCTCCCATAAGTTTGCCACAAGTGGTTCAGGGAAACTTCTCTGAGTTCTCTTGGCAAGGAAAGGATACAAGTGGAATGTGTAGGCAGCTCATCAGGTGTCCTTTGTTCTTGTTCAGTGATGGAGGCATCCTTTATTCTGCTTTTCCTTTGTAACTCTTTGTATATAATGTATTTTACTCTGCTTACACCCACAAGTTGTTTCTCATTGTCAGCTGGGTGATCCTCGGTCTCAAGCCTTTGGATTACTACAGTATCCCATGACTCAGCTATCTTCTATCACTAGAAGAAACTTAGTGACTTTGTTTATGAGAGAAACTTGGGAATATTAAGACAACCTTGCAGTTTTTCAATGGCAATCTAGCCCATCCTTCTGTTCAATTCTGGGCTAAATGTATTGTTCATTTGTAGTGTTTGTCTACAGAATGTCCATCTAACTACATCTCATAGTATGGACAACAGATATTCTGCATCCTCTTGGTTTTTTCTACACAAAGATTAAGGCCAACTATTTTGAGAGATTCTTGTATATCATCTAAAAGACTATTTCCTTTCCTTCAAATTTCTAGTGTTAGGGGCAGCTAGATGGTTTGGTGTATAGAGAGCTGACCCTGGAGACAGGAGGTCCTGGATTCAAATTTGACCTCAGAAACTTCCTAGCTGTGTGACCCTCAGGAAGTCACAACCCTCATTGCCTAGCCCTTTGGAACCAATACTTAGTACTGATTCTAAGACAAAAGATAAGGGTTTAAAAAAGTTCCTAGTATCAACTGATTAGGGAGATAAAATTCTATAGCTGAATTCACATAGTTCACAATATCTTAGTGATTAGAGGCTATATTACTCACTCATATTACTACTCAATGGAACATGGATTCATAGAATCCTAGAAACATTTACTCCATCTCTTCTGAAAAGCATGTGTTTTCTCTACAACCTCTCTGACAAATCCCCCTCCTGGTTTAAATACTTTGAAAGTCCAAGAAGGCATTATGGTATGGTGGGAAATATGCCAGATTTAGATATAGAAGGCTTGAATTAGAACTGGGTTCATTCCCTTATTACCTTTGTGACCTTGGGCAAGTTATTCAACCATGAGGTACCACAGGATAGTGGTTGAGGTACTGGGCTTAGAGTAAGGACGACCTGGGTTCAAACCCCGTTTCTGACATTTACTAGCTGTGTGATCCTGGGGAAATCATGTAGACTTTCTGTATCTAAATTTCCTCATCTGTAAAATAAAGGTGTTGGACCCAATGGTCTCTAAGATCCTTTCCCACTCTAAAACAATGATCTCATTTATTGTTTCTCTGGACCTTGGTTTCCTTCTCTAGAAAATGAAGGCATTGGACTAAATTACCTCTAAGGTGCCTTTTAGCTTTAAATGTATGAATTCAATACTTTACAAGCATGTTTTTAAAGCAGCATGTTTCTTTTTTGGGAAACTCTTAAGTGTTAAAAAAAATTCTTGCTAATGTTGAACCAAAAGTTGCCTTCTTGTAAAGGCATCCATTGGTCCAAATTCTTCCCTCTGGGGCCATAGGAAATAAACATAATCCTTTTCCTCATGACATCCTTTCACATAGCTGAAGACAGCTATCACATTCTCCCCAAGTCTTCTCTTTTCTAGGCTAAACATCCTCAGTACCTCCAGCTGTTCTTCGCAAGAAATGGTTTTGCATCACCTCATTATTCTGGTTCCTCTCCTCTGGTCATGCTCTAATTTGTCAGTGCCCTTTCAAGAGAGAAAAAACGAGCAATTTCCATGGAGTTAAAGATTCTCAAACTCCCAAAGTTTTCTTGACAAGGAGGATACAAGAATAATGTGACCAGAATATCACCATCTGTGAGCTTTATATTTAATGGAGTAAAGCATGATCTTTACTAGATGGAGTCAATTAATTAAACTATGATAAGCTTCATGGGTTTAGCTATTGCAGAATCATAGTTTTCTTCTGTAAAAACTAGGGAAAAAGATGACCAATTTGCCCCTAATTTGTTCTTGATTAAAAGGGGAAATCAAATAGGAAATATTTTGGAATATTAACTGCTAATGAAGTGAAACATTTGCATCTAAAAAGAAAATTACTGTATGTGTTGGCCTGATAACAGGGAAGGGGGTATGAGGGGCTTAAGTACAATTAATCAAGGCCAGACTTGACCTGGAATCTCTTTTATACCCTACCTGATAAAGGGCCAGCCAGTCTTCTCTCAAAGATTACCCTTTGATGAGGAATTACTTCTGGAAGCAACTCATTTCATTTTGGGGAAACTGATGGTCAGGAACCTACACAACATATTGAGCAACTTCTTAGCAACTTCCAATGAGTGATCCATTTTCTTCCCCTGGGGCTAGGCAGTCTAAGGTAACTGATATGATGATCCTTTATGTACCTGAAGATAGTTATTATGGCCCAGATAAATGGTTTCTCTAGATTAAATATTCTCATATATTTCAACTGATTCTTATATGATATAGTGTCTAGATCTCTCACCATCCTGGTCACTTTCTTCTAGACTTTAGTTTTTTAATTTCCTTCCTCAAATGTGAAATGTAGAATGCAACAAATCTACTCAAGAACATATTTTTGGGAACACAAGCCACAAGTTTGATTCATATTGAAAATTCAGTTCACTAAGATCCCCCAGGATGTTTTCACATGAACGGATCTCTAGCTGTGCCACCCCATTCATTATTTTGGTGGTTGATTTCTTGAACCCAACTTAAGGATTTTTCATCTATTTATTAATTTTTCATCTTTTTTAAATTCGAGGGATAATAACTGCATCTCTGCAGTCAGACAACCATCCAACAGTTAAGTGCCCTTCATGCTTGTGATTGCAAACCCAATGACCTTTTTCTGTTCTTAACCTCCTTCAATTCAATTCAATTCAATTCAACTTACTATTATTAAATACCTCTTTGGCTGCCTTGTAGAATTAGACATTGTTGACTGCTTTTTCCATCCAGGCTTTTTCTTAGCTTCACAGACACTGTAGTTTCCTAGTTCTCTCCCTAACTGTCTAGCAAACTGTTTCCTTTTCTAGCTTCTCATCCTTTTCCTGACCACTTCAAGGTAATATTTCCCAAGATTCTGTTTTTGGCCTTCTTTTCTTCTCTCTTTTTCTCCTTTTTCTCCCTTGGGCTTCTTATCATTCATAAATCTTAGTGCCAAAGGGAGGGTTCGATCCTGTCATTTAGAAGGTAAGGAAATTGAGACATTAAGAGTTTAGATGACTTTAATAATACATAGAAGGTAAAAGTTCTAGGATTTATACCTAGGTCTTTTGACTTCCAATCCAGGGTTATTCCCAGTCTACGATACTTCTGTGGCATCGTTACATAGATGAATCCCAAATCTATGTAGCCAGCACTCACTTCCTTTACAAAGTCTACAGCTATGTCTTCAGCTGATTATAGAACATTTCTACATATAAAATACTAATCCTAGCTGACACGTTTGGATGAGATTAAATGAGATAATTTAAGCAAAGCACTTATGAAACTATCAAGTATTATGTAAGTGCCCCTTATTATTATCATTGCTATTTCCGAATATGCACCTCAGTTTTGGTAATATAAATCTGGCCACATTTTCTGGCCTTATTTCTGAAATGAGATATTTTGAAGATGTGCTTCAATTTACCTTAATTACTCACTCCTTTGATCTATCTCTAGCATATGCTTTAGAATCATCATAATGAGGTTTTGCATTATTTTAAAAAGTTAAAGTAATAATTGAACCATATGCTAGGTAGTTATTCTCCAAACCAACACTTAATCCTGATAACTTTCTTTTTTATTTTTTAAACCCTTACTTTCTGTTTTAGAATTAATATTGTGTATTTGTGTATTGGTTCGAAGGCAGAAGAGTGGTAAGGGCTAGACAATGGGAATTAAGTGACTTGCTCAGGGTCACACAGTGAGGAAGTCTCTAAGAGCAGATCTGAACCCAGAACCCCTGCCTCTCAATCCACTGATCCACCTAGCTGCCTCTGATAATTTTCTTTTTATCTAAATGATTCACTTACTACAGATACTTACAACAAGGTGCTTTCTGTGGGGTAACTCATTTGTTCCTCAAAATAACCCTGGAAGATATTGTAAGATTATTATTATGATCCTTATTTTGTAGTTGAGGGAACTGAGGCTCAATAAGTTTAGACCTGTAAGGGCTCAGGGTCATATAGTAGGTATTGGAGATGGAATTTGAGTTCCAGCCTTCTGACTTCAAATGCAGTGCTCTTTCCATTATATACACGTGAGTGAGTACATTGGTAGAAAAATAGATTTTGTCAAAAGCTGACATTCACTTTATTTGTTCCCATGAGAATATGTATGTATGAGAGTGGTTACAGATCTAATTAAATATATGAAAACACAAACTCATTATATATCTTGCTTGTTTATTACAACTCTTCTCCATTTATAATGAACTAATCATTCATTTCTCATCAGAGCAAGGAATTCATAACTTTAATTAATTCTTCAACTGACACATTCAATTAGTACCAAAATATCTAAAACTCCACTTGACTTTCTTTCTTAATCAAGAGCAAATTAGGAGCAACTTGGTCATTCTTTGCCCTTATTAATTCAGACTCCATGAGTTCCCATCATTAATACAGCCTCCAATATAATTGCAAAAGACCATAGGTAATTCTTAATTACTAAAATGTTCTAAATTATTCTTTTTCTTACAAAGAGACAAATCAAGATACTCAATAGTCTTCAAACATCTTTGCCAAAGGAGAACCAGGCAGAGAGAAGGCAAAAATAGAAAAGGATGGTGAGATAGTTGAGCTTTGTATTATATATTATATTCTGGTATGTCAGACAGACTTGTCTACCTGTCACCCTAAAAGAACTTTGGATTAGTCTCTCCATATCTTCATCATGCCATTCTTGCTGCATGGAGTGCCATCATTCCTTTTCCCTCATTGTCAAAGGACTGTCCATCTAAAATTCAGTTCAACATCTACCTTCTTTATGAAACCTTCCTTGATCACTCAACACTACCATATTATTCCCCTTCTCTTCTGAACTAACAATTAAATTATGTGACTCTCTTTTGAAAGGATAACCTGCCTGGTTATTTTTTTAACCCTTACCTTCTGTCTTAGAATAAATTCGGAGCATTGGTTCCAAGCAGAAGAGCAGCATGGGCTAGGCAGTTGAGGTTAAGTGACTTGTCCAGGGTCACACAGCTTAGAACTATCTGAAATCAAATTTTAATCCCCTCTCTAAGTATAGCATTCTATCTACTGAGCTACCTAGCTGCTCCCATCCTGGTTATCTTTTGATACTTATGTCCTGCTTCCTCATCTAGACTCCAAATTCCAGTTATATTAGGGGGATGGGAAGCATCTATAAAATGAGTATATTTCATTACCTCCCTCATAGGGTTATAATGAGGACCAAGTGAAATTATGGTTATAATATATTTAATAATTAAAAAGCCATGTATAAATATTTTTTAAATTAAGTTTTTAAGAAGAAAGTCTGTGCAGAACCCCTTTTGCCTAACTAAGGGGAATAAGGGAAAGAATAAGGAAAGAAAGAAAAAATATACAGTTTCTACTATGTTCTAGGTTCTATGCCAATCACTTTTATCAGTACATTCTTATTTGATCCACTACAACAACTTTGTGAGATGGGTGCTATTATTATTTCCATTTTATAGTGGAGGAAACTTAGGCAAACAAAGGTTAAGTTATTTGCCCAAGGTCACAGTTAGTAAGTGTCAGAAGTAAGATTTGAACTTAAGTTTTTCTTACTCCAGAACCAGGGCTCTTCATTGTATTATCAGGTTCCTTAGCTGAGCATATAAAATCCTTATTATGATGTTTAGTTTTGCTCACTATATTTTAGAAGGAAAAAACAAATGGAAGAGAATTAAAAGAAGAAAAACAGATAAATGGGAGGAAGAAAAAAGTGCTCCCATTTATAAAAAAAAGTCTGTGAACTCTACATGAAAAAATTTGTTTTTTGACTCAGATGCTTTTCTCTTGAGTTTCAACAAATGGTCCTAAAATCTTAAAAGTCTATAAAAAGACAGTCTGGCACATATCCTTTGGGAATCTTTTTAGATTCTTATTTGGACTTTTTTTTTTTTTACTTTCAGTTTTTTGATTGGATCTATTATTTCTCTCAGGTTTCCTTTCCCTTCTAAGCCTTACCTTCTTACCTATCTTTTATTTCTCTTGCTCTCCCAAATATTACCTGAAATGAGCACTGGAATGTTATCCATTGTAATACTTATAAACTTGCTCAAACCTTGTTATATTTTGACCTTTCTAACTCATCTTGAAGGTCATGCTGTATTCTCTCTTTATCCATTTTACAATGGTCTTTGGTCTAAAGCAATCACAATCTGATCTGGCCAAATGTTATCTAGACTCCCAGAATGCCCCTGGTTAATTGGGTAGTTTGATAAATCCAATGAAATCTCTGGGAAACAGCAGGTAGAAGACTAAATCTGTTTGCTAAGGAAGCTACAATTGCTTTCCTTCCCCCAAAATAGAATCCTTGAATATCAGTGCTAGAAAGGACTTTTAGGACCACAGTCTAAACCTTTTATTTTACATGTTAAGAAACTGAAAAGGGAAGAGAGACTTGCCCAGGATGATACAGCAAATCAGTGGCAGAGTGGATTTTTGAACTTGTGATTCTTAATCTAGGTTCTCATCTCTATTCTGTTATTTACTTACTGCTTCTTACCACATACCTAAAAAAAATATAAAATGGAAAAATCCTATGGGTGAAATCCTTTAGCATCCTTTAGCACAATAGTATTCCATCACCCGCATATACCATAGTTTGTTCAGCCATTCCCCAATTGAAGGACATAACCTCCTTTTCCAATTTTTTGCCACCACAAAAAGCGCAGCTATAAATATTTTTGTACAGGTCTGTTTATCTATGATCTCTTTGGGGTACAAACCCAGCAATGGTATGGCTGGGTCAAAGGGCAGGCATTCTTTTATAGCCCTTTGAGCATGATTCCAAATTGCCAGCCAGAATGGCTGGATCAGTTCACAACTCCACCAGCAATGCATTAATGTCCCAATTTTGCCACATCCCCTCCAACATTCATTACTCTCCCCTTCTTTCATTTTAGTCAATCTGCTAGGTGTGAGGTGGTACCTCAGAGTTGTTTTGATTTGCATTTCTCTAATTATTAGAGATTTGGAACACTTTCTCATGTGTTTATTGATACTTTTGATTTCTTTACCTGAAAATTGCCTATTCATGTCTCTTGCCCATTTATCAATTGGGGAATGGCATGATTTTTTATACAATTGCTTTAACTCCTTGTATATTTGAGTAATTAGACCCCTGTCAGAGTTTTTCATTATAAAGATTTTTTCCCAATTTGTTGTTTCCCTCCTGATTTTGACTACATTGTTTTTGTTTGTACAAAAACTTTTTAGTTTAATATAATCAAAACCATTTATTTTACATTTTGTAATTTTCTCTAACTCTTGCTTGGTTTTAAAGTCTTTCCTTTCCCATAGATCTGACAAGTATACTATTCTGTGTTCACTTAACTTATTTATAGTTTCCCTCTTTATATTCAAGTCATTCACCCATTCTGAATTTATCTTGGTGTAGGGTGTGA
>NC_058131.1:633421466-633495543 GCF_016433145.1 Gracilinanus agilis
TATATATATATATATATATATATATATATATATATACATAAAAGCTAACAGTTATCCGAGAAAATAGATAGTAAAATGTTACTACTGGGAGACCTTGACCTTCCCCTTATAGAAGTAGATAAATCTAATAAAAAAGTAAACAAGAAAGAAGTTAAGGGGGCAAATAGAACTGTACAAAAGCTGGATATGGTAGACCGCTAGAGAAAACTGAATGGGAATAGAAATGAATGTACTTTTTTCTCAGTAGTACATGGCACCTTCACAAAAATTAACCACATAATAAAGTATAAAAATCTCATAACCAAATGAAGAAAAAAAGAAATATTAAATGCATACTTTTCACATAATAATGCAGTAAAAATTATACTCAACAAAGAGCAGCAGAAAGGAAGAGTAAAAATTGGAAATTAATCAATCTTATCCTAAAAAATGAATGGGTCAACTTACAGATCAGAGAAATAATTAAAATTATTTGAGAAACACTACCATCTCTGTTAACCTCATTTTATTTATTGTTATTCTAATTAAATAATTTTTATTAATTGCTATGTTTCTAGTACAATAAATAGTATCCTAAAATGATTTTATATATTTTGGGTAGAATTATTTCTAAAAAGTGGTTGAAAAGATGGAGAAGTACAATAATGTACTGCATAAGAGTGCAGTATAAAGGCCTGAGACATTGGCCCATTTGAAACTTGTAGGGGACATGATCCTGAAGAAATCCATTTGCTCTTGAAAAGACTAAAGAACTCAACTGAAGATTGACAGAGATGATAGATTTCACAAGTGGACAAGCTTTTTCTTACCCACTCACTTACGTAGGTACCATTACCAGTGTTGATTCTCCCCAGAAAGATCATTAAAATTGTCTTAAGTTTAAAATTGGGGAGAATCGACACTGGTAATGGTATTGAGAAGAAAGTTTGGTGTTTAGGGTGGATATGCTGCTGAAAATGGGGAGAGCATATGGAAGCTTTTCTTCCAGTCCTAGAATGAGATAAAAACCCCAACAAAAAAACCCAAACAACTTACCTTCTATCTTAAAATCAATGCTGTGTATTGCCTCCAAGACAGGAGCCTGATAACAGTTAAGCAATAGGATTTAAATGACTTGCCCAGGGTCACACAGCTAGGAAGTATCAGTAGACATTCTGTACCCTGCAGAGAGTAGGTCTCAGGCTATCACCAGAGTGATGTGCCCACAGATGTGCTCCCATGTTAAGGAGCATCTTAAGGCAGGAGAGGCCATACTACATTGGAAGTACAAGTTGCCTACATGGAGGCTCTCATGCATTATCTTGTTCTCTGCTTACCCCTTTAGGGAAGAGAATGCTTCAATGTTCTATTATTGCAAATCCTCTTTCTATCTTACTTTGGTAAATGCTGATTGTACCCTTTGGCTGACTAATGAATGGTAGACACATTGGTGGGGGTTCATGAATAGTTTTAAGAATAGGAGCCTAGAGAGTATTGTGAATTTGGGATAATAATCCCTTAAGGATTACAAAATATGAATTAGAGTAGGTGTGGGAAACCAAGGGGGTTGCTATAAAGGGCACGTAATAGCTCATAGCAGTCTGCTATATGAATTATGTCTTCTGCTGTATTTCCTTCTATGGACATAAGATTCTATCATTCACTTTTTATAAGTAGGAGATTTCTTCAGAATATAAGTGGATAAAATCACAAATTTAGAGCTGGAAGGGATCTTAGATGTCTTGAGGAAATCTTTTATGCTCTGATGAAGGAGAAAGTAGTTTAACTTGGATTTTAAAATTCACATATTATGTGCTTTAGTTTGGTGAGGGGATAGGATGCTGTCCCAAATTGCAATTGCTGGCTGCAGTTTCTTTTTCTCATTGCTTGTTACTGTTTTTATGATGGTGTTTAAAGGAAGCTATTCTCCTGTGGAAGCTATTGCTTGATGATTAGATTCAACATTAAAAAATAACTCTACAGATCTTTTCAAGGGCTAGAATGGTTCCTACCTGGTTAAGCTTACACTATGGAAATGTAGAGGAATAGCAATAAAGTTTTTTTCTGGGATAATTAGCCACATTTCAGTAAGATAGATTGCCTATCTTATTATCACAAGGCTAGCAATATTACATTTATAAACCCAGTGCCAATGGCCAAATATACTATCCAATTTTGCATGTGACAACCTTGATTTTTGTTAAAGAAAAAAAGTGAAGATTTATGACAAGAATAAATCATTGAAACTATTTCTCTCCTGTCTCCTATATTTTGGGGTACTCTTACTTTTCTTATCTGTAGATGCCAAGACATGATTGATTATATGTGCCTACACAAACTTTAACCTTAGAGGCAGCTAGGTAGCATAGTGGATAGAACACTGGACTTGGAAATGAGGAAGAGTCATCTTCCTGAGTTTGAATCTGTCCTCGAACACTTATTAGCTGTGTGATTATAATCATGTCACTTAAGTGTCTTTGCCTCAGGTTTTTCATCTGTAAAATGAGTTGGAGAAGGAAATGGCAAACTATTCCAGTATCTTTGCCAAGAAAACCTTAAATAGGGCATGAAGAGTTAGACACAACTAAAAATGACTGAACAACAACAACAAAGCATCCTTGAGTTCTCAGAAGTATTAGAAATAACAGAATAGATATAATTTGCAGAGTGTCTACAGTATAATTAGGATTGACTATTCATGTTAAGAAAGGTCTATTTAATAAAGATGCGGGCTTCTTTATTAAGGGGATATTTTGTGGCAAGCTATTATACTGTTGTGCTTCTCTCTAATTTGTCATCATTGCGGATGCACCACTGCTTGTGGAAAGTAATTCAGTGCTTCATGATTCTATCAGGGTTCCCCTTTGGCAGTGTAAATCAAATGCCCTTTTCATGGTCTTCATGAAACTCCAAGTCCAAGAACAATTATCATATTGTGACCAAGTTTCTGGTGATGAACTTTTCTGCCTTCACTTAGGCAGGTCCCCAGAAGACATGCACAATGTCTGTCACTAGGCTTGTTCTAGAAGTCTTTTCTCCTTGGAAGGACCTGAGAGAGCTTTCACTTTGTTGCTAAAGATTTGAGATCTCAGATTCTTTTATGTGGAATAAAAAACACAGGAATAAAGTGAGTGGCCCTTGATTAGGGAATGATTAAACTAACCGTGGTATATAAATGAGTTGTTTTTCAGTTGTTTCCCTCATGTCTGACTCTCCTTGATCCCATTTGTGATTTTCTTGGCAAAGATACTGGAGTGACTTGTCATTTCCTTCCCCAGCTCATGTTACAGGTAAGGAAACTGAGGCAAACAGGATTCAGTGACTTGTCCAGGATCACACAGCAAGTAAGTGTCTGAGGCTGGATTTGAAGTCAGGGACATAAATCTTAACTCTAGGTCCAGCATGCTATCTACTGAGCTTCCTAGCTACCCTTATATGAAAATGTAATATAATGCTAAATCATTCCATCAACAAGCATTTCTTATGATTCTGCTATATGCCAGGCTCTGTTCCAGGTCTGGGGATACAAAGAAAAAACAGGAAACAAACTTTGCCCTCATGGGTTTATATTCTGTTAGTCAAGACAACGTACACTTAAAAAAGAATAAATAAAACGAACACAAGATAACTTTTTGAGAGAAAGAGCAGGAGCAGTGGGGAGAGAGCAGATCAGAAAGAAGGTGGCATTTAAGCAGAATTTTGAAGGAAACAAAGAATTCTAAGAGAAGGGTATGAGGAGGGAATACATTCTCATCATAGAGGATTAGCCAGTGCAAATGTGCAGGGATCAGAAATAGAGAATCTAATGCAATGAAGAATCTAGTTCCTTTCTTAGAATGTCAATCTGGCTGAATCATAGAGTGTAGAATGGGGAGCAATATTTAATAAAGGTTGCTAAATGGGTGAAGCAAACTGAGCATGATGAATTAAGAAAAATGTGTGAAGACTCATATGAATGGATTCATAATGAAATAAGGAACATCAGAACAATATCTAGAATGCTTATAGTAGTATATAATATAGTTATGTACATGATCTCCTGGCATAATACTTTTTTAACATTTTATTTAATTAATTAAGAATATTTTTCCATGGTTACAAGATTCATGTTCTTTCCCTCCTCTCCCCCAACCCCCTCCCATAGCCGACATGCAATTCCACTGGGTTTTACATGTGTCATTGATCGAGACCTATTTCCATATTATTGATATTTGGCACAATACTTTAACAAGGAGTTGAAATGCTTTTTCCATCTGCCACAGGACCAAAGATAATGTTCCTTTAAATGAAATAAAAAATAAACAACACTAAGAAAAACCAAAATCTGATTAATTGCATTGACAAGTCCTAGTCCAAGAGCACAAACAATGAAGTATCCATTAGAGAGGTAGGGGGACTAGAGCTATACAATGTTAAGTGATAGAATGGAAGTCCCTTAAGGGCAGGGACTATCATTTTTTGTCTTCCTGTATTTAACACAGTGCTTAGCACATATAGTAAGAGCTTAATAAATTCTTGTTGATTATTTGATGTCAAATATAGCTGTTGTATTTGCATATTTTATTTATTTTTTCCTCTTTTAGTTAGATTCTATATATGTATGTATGTGTCTTAGAAATGACTGTGATAGTAATAGAGGGAATCAAAAGTGCTTAAAAAAGAGAAGCAATCTTCATTTCCACACCACAGTGAAGCACTAGAGTAGAACTTCATTGGGGAGGGGAATGTGGAAAGATTGGACAAAAACAATATTTGTCCAAAGATGATAGAAGCAAGAAAGGAAGGTCAGTGGCATTTGAATTTCTCTCACAAGGACAGATTACAAGTTGGATAGAAACTGAAATATGATTTAGGTAGTCTTTGTCTTGACAGGGTTTTGTCCATGTTGCAATTTGCGAAGATTTAGTATGACTGCTGTCTTTTGGAAGAGACTAAGGGTCATGGAATAGCAAATTGCCTCTGAATTACCAGGTGCCATTGAGTCTAAACCAGCTTGAAATCTGTTCTTGACAAGCCCTTGAATTGTCTAGAGTACTTTCAGATTAAGTTTAATGCTTATTTCCCTGTCTGGTTCTGAATGCTATAATTCAAAGTGTAATAAGAATCTTGACTTAGTCTTCCAACCCACATGGGAGCTACTGAGAGAGTTCTCACAGTTAGGCTGTCTACACATGCCCCTTAGGGTACAGATCTAATGTTATTGGCTCCACTCCCATTCTAGTGAGTTTTCCTAGGGTTGTGAGCTGACTATCAATTAGTGTGTCAGACCCAATTAGATTTTAGAAAGGGGTGTTGACTGAGGTGGTGTAGTAAGAATGATTGATGTAAACATTTCTTTCCAACAGCCTATGAGATTCTTCCACCAGTCCATATGGAGTCCAAGGGAAAGTGGTCTCCAGCTTAGAGAGGTGTGGTAAAAGGGATACTCATAGCTTCTAGTTGCTGGAGTTCATTTCTTCTCTTCATAAAGTCTCAAGATGTCTCTGTGTCTCTTCTTTGCTGGGGTTTTTGTAAGGCTAAGAATCTGCATTCGCTTTTATTTTTGGCTCATTGCTTCTAGCTGTTGCCTTTCCTGGGGGATAATGCTAGGATGTTTATGGGAAAACTGAAATCTTTCAGTTCCTTCAATGTTTACAAGGTTTTCCTCTAGCCACAAGCAAGGGGTAAGGAGGCAGTAGTCGAAACCAAGACTTTTTTCTCTTCTTCCCTTCTCCGCCCTCCCCCCCCCCCCAACCCAAGTTTCTCCTCATGGCTTTTACTGGAATGCGATGATAGCTCCCATTTCTGGAATGGTTCTGGTTCAAAACTAGCTTGACAATTTATAGATGACCCCCAGGGCATGACCAAATTTCCTCATACCATACAAATATGATTCCTATATTTAGTACTAAGGACTAATGACACTTACTCTAAAATCCATGATTGACTGATTGAAACTAAAACCTATAACTGAGATTGATTGAATGGATTCCCTTGGAAGAAAGGTATATTTCAATGATTGGTCATACAACCAAAAAAACCCAGAAAAGCAATAGATTAATTGTTTTCAGCTGGTTAAGGTATTAGCACATCTTACCACTTAAATGACTTGGGGTAATTTTATAAAGCAAATCAATGAACCTCATCTTTATATACATAATTGTGTTATAATTATAGGGAAGAACATACTATGATCTTTTTTCTGATATGTTTGCCCCAAAGAATAATAGGAATATGCATCACAAAATCATAAATTTAGAGTTAAAAGGGTCACTAGAAATTGTCGAATTCAACTTCTTCATTTCAATAAAAATTGAGGCAACTAAATGAGTTTGGCCAGAGTCACACTGGTAGGAAACTGCAGATATAGGACTTGAGTCCAGGGACCCTGACCCCAAATTAGTTATCTTTCCACTGTACCATCAATAAGATAATCATTTTTCAACATAGCTTTGACCATGAACCTTCATGAAAGCCTGACCCCAATTCTTATTGTTATGTGAAGGTCATGACTGGATTCTTGAAGGCTGTGCTAGAATTATCCAGACTTTGGTCGATCTCATGAAATCAGAAAAGCTTTGAGTCGAGTCTGAGCCCGGTGATATAAAATATGTCAGCTCATATAAAGTATGTCCGAGAATCAGCCTATCTAGGTTTGGAGAGGCTCATCAGAAGTTTAATTATTGAAGGATGAATTTTTGAGCCATAGAAACTCTTGATGTCCATTTACTAAGTTGTACAGTGGTCCTGATCTAGGACTGTAGGGGGAGAACCACTTTGATGAAGTTGTAGGGACTTTGACCAGAGCAAGATATTTAACCACTGTCTGCTCCAATTTCTTCTATATAAAATGGTAATAATAACAACAACAACAACAATAATAATAATTAGTACTTTTCAGAGTTGTAAGAATCAAGTGAGATAATATTTGTGAAATGTTTTATTAACCTTTAGGTACTATATATAAATACTAGCTATTGTTATTTTTTTAAATCTTTACCTTTTGTATTATTATTATATTTTTGTCAATTGGGTTAAGTGATTTGTCCAGGGTCACACAGGTAGGAAGTGTCTGAGGTCAGATTTGAACCCAAACCCAACTCTAAGGCCTCATGCTTCATCCACTGTGCTACTTAGTGGAGAGTTGTACCTCAATGATTGATCATGCAACTAAAAAACCTAGGAAAGAAACAAATTAACAACCCTAAGTTAAAAATTAAATAGGAACCCTGAAAAACAAAAAGATGAGAAAAATTGAAAACAAAACCCCACTCCCCCTTCCCAACCATGAAAGTAATAAATAAACTAAGAATCCTCACTGGAGATTTTCAAGTGTAGAGATTTGGGACCACTTACCAAGGATTTCCCTGGAATGTCATGCTTCAAGAAGAAGAATTTAGACTAGATGGTCTTGAAGATCCCTTATAATCAGAGATTTTATGTATACTCATTTTTTTTGCCTTTTTTTTTGTTTATATGTATGCTCCCTAATGTGAGGTTACGGCTCCTTTCATAACTTTTGGAATATTTTCCCATCTGGCCATCTAGTAGATGCTACTTTGCTTTGAGTTTTAAAATGTCTATAATTTTGTCAGTGTGGGTTCTTCTTTCCAACAATTCACATTGCAGTTTTGTCCTAAGAAAACATTCTATGGATTTCAAAGGAGAATTTCTTTCACTTATTTTTTTGTCCATTATGAGAACTGGATGAGCTGAGATCATTTTGAAAGCATAAATGCCATCTATGTTATATATAACAGCTTAGTTTTATCAGTTTGTTCTCTTTTGAATACGGTGATATCTCCTTTGAAATTAATTTTTTTGCCTTGACTTAAAAAAAAAGTTAAATGTGTTTTGAAGGGACTGTCCTGCCATTATGCTTGTCAGTTGCTTTTGATCAGTTAACCACACGAGAATTACATAGTGCACATGTTCTTTTTCAGAGTGTAAATGAAGGAGATTTTCTAAAATATCCCAAAGGAATATGATATGAAGAATACTGCTTTGGGAATAGGATTTTTACTTGTGTTGTAGCCAAGGCTTCTAATGAAGTCCTATTTTCTTGCTTCATTGTGGTTAAAAGATAACCTTGGATTCTCTATGGCCATTTGAAGTGCAAACTCTTTGTAACGTGGACCCCTTCCAGTTGTAGACCCCTTCACAGCTACACCAGGTTCATAGGACATTTGGCATCAGTACACACTGGGAACCATAGCTCATGGTCCTCATATTCTTTTACCAGATTCAACCAAAGTAAAAGTTATTAGGCAAAAGATACATAATTAAAAAGTATAGCAAAAAAGAAATGTTAAGGAAAATATCCCTTAGATACACAGTAGTACATTTTGCCATGGATTCCTGTGGCAAATTACTTTCCCACTTCCATTTTATTAGAACAGTCTCTGTCCTCTTTCTTTTCCTCTCTGTACAAAAGGAGAAGAACCCAGGTGATTTTCTTGTAAGCAATTACTGCCTGTCAGTATTTTGCTGAGATGCTTCTCATTCCATCTCAAATAACATTGATAGCTTTCTGATATAACTTCCAAGAACTACTGTCTCCCCCATTTCAGGGGAAATAGGAACAATGTTTATATTGAAGGCATCTGTAGATTGATAGCAAAAGTACTTACTCTGGAGTCATAGGACCTGGATTCAAGACCTTTGGATAAGTCCTGCATCTGCCACTTAATATAAGTATGACTTCTGGAAGGCCATCTTAACTCTCTGAACCTTAGTTACATGGACTGGATTTAGATGAGCTCTTAGATTTCTTGCATAAAAAAAATCTGTGGTCCTATGCAGTAAAAAATTCTAATGTATACCACTGGTTTCTTTGGAAGGTGATAGTTTCCTTTCTTTGAAAGCCTTTAAGCAAAGGCTGGATGAGCATTTTTTTGCTATGTTATCACGGGATTCCTTTTGGGAACTAGTTGGACCTGATGGTCACTGAGGTCCCCTTTAAGTCTCACATTCTATGATTTTGTAATTTCAGTTAATCTTCCCACCGTCTCTATGAGGTAGATGCTATTATTGAGGAAAGAGGCTCAGATTAAATGCTTCCAGGATTTTGTAGTTATTAGTTGTCTGATTTAGGATTTGAACCCAGATCTTCTTGATTCTAAATCTAGTACTCTAACCATTACATCATGCTATCTTTCTATATGAGTATTGGGATACTGGGATACTGGGAATATGTAAATTGGGATACCAATGCATTGCTGGTGGATTTTTGAACTGATCCAACCATTCTGGAGGGCAATTTGCAATTATGCCTGATGGGCTATAAAAGAATATATACCCTTTGATACAGTAATACCACTTCTAGGTCTCTGTCCCAAAGAGATAAAAAAATGGGAAAGAACCTGTTTGTACAAAAATATTTATAGTTTTTCTCTTTGTGGTGGCAAAGAATTAGAAACTGAAGCAATGTCCCTCAATTGGGGAATGACTGAAAAAATTGTGGTATGATGGTGATGGAATATTGTTGTGTTATAAGGAATGATAAACAGGATGATTTCAGAAAGACCGGAAAACACCTACATCAACTGATGCAGAGTGAAATAAGCAGAACCAGGAGAACATTATACATAGTAACTGCAATATTGTGGAACAATCAAATGTAATAGACTTTGCTATTAACAGCAATACAATAATCCAGGATAATTTTGAGGGACTTATAATGCTGAATGGCAACCATATTCTTCTTTCAAGTTTGTGTTAAAAATCTCCTGTGCTCTTTGTTTATAAAAAGTGGTCCTTCTGCTGTGTGTCCCACACATACCCTTTTGGCTCACATACTCAGAACCCTTTTCTAACCAGTGAAGCAATCTGTATTGGGACACAGTTTAGAGAGCCTGTTTTTGTTCATAGCTGGTATAACCCTCACATCTATGAGTTCTACAAAACTGAAATATGGTCTCCTATTATAGCTAGGAACAATAAAAAATACTTTGATATTTAAAAGCCTTTCATAACCTGTATTCTCCTTACTTTTCTTTTCCAAAGACCAGCAGTTAAATATAGAGGGAATGATCATTAGAAGATAGTTTCCTTTGGCCATGGCAACCCACAAAACAGATAAAATATATACAATAGCCCTCAAGTCTGGACCAGCAGAGACAATATGGCAGAAAAAGGGCCAGCAGGGGTCATTAGACAAACTACAGACCTTCTTTTAGCTGTTCGTCCTTTTGACATTCAGTCTTTGATGATCAATAAGTGCATACATTATTGAATCTATGGAATCACATCCATTAAGGCACCTAGGTGGTATCATAGTGCACAGAGCGTTGGACTTGGAGTCAGGAAGATGAGTTCAAATTTACTAGCTGCTTGACTGTGGAAAAGTCACTTCATCTCTCAGCCTCCATTTACTGATCTGTAAAATGAGGATAATAAAAGTACCTTCCTTCAAGCACTGATGTGAGAATCAAGGAGAATAATATCAATAAAGCACTAAGAGCATAATATAAATGATAGCTATTATTAATAACATTATATTCCTGTTGAAACTCCCAATATAAATAAAACTGGAAGAAAAGTAAAATGTTGCTGCTAGATATAAATACAGTTCACAAGTTTTCCTCATAGAAGTGGAAAAGAGATTGTTGAAATTGGATTCATTGTGCACATGAAGGCAGAAGAAGCATCATAACCTGAGATAATTTCGTCATTGTGTTTTGCAGAAATTAAGGATAAGCATGAGCATGAGCACATAGACCATTTTGAAGATGATTGCATTTTTTGTGTCAATGTCTATTGTAGAGTTTAAGAAAACGGAAAATTCCATGAAGAACATAACAAGAACTTTCTAATTCAGTCACTAGATATTGTGATACTTGATAACTTTAGTCACAAAGAAGGCAGATCACAGAGAAAGAAGTTAAAAAATATTGAAAAATATGGTTCAGAATGAAGAAATGAGCTCCTCCAAAGCCTCATGCTCATATATCATGAATACTTTCTGCAAGAGTCAAAAGACATGACACATCATTGGCTATATCATAAAAATGAAATAAACTATAAAATCCCAAATAGAAAGGAAATGAGTAGTCATAGTAGAAGTTATTTCTAAATCAGCTTTATATCCAGTCAGATTATGGACTGGTTAGAACAGTCTTAATCGATACTCAATTAGAGGAAAGACAAAAGGTGAGAAGATGACATTTCATCCAATTTTAACAGTTCCAAAGCAACTCGTTTAAGTAAACTGTTAACTCTGAAAAATGGGAAATAGAAAAATTGAGAAAAGCAAACATATTGACTCTGATCATCATCATTTTAAAGGGAAGTTTAGGCAACGTAACATAATTAAAATAAGTCAAGTTTCGAAACTGCCTCATATAGGAAACACATGTTCTCGCCCAGAGCAGAAATGGAAATCAAGTCAATTGATCTGGGTCTGAGCCTTTGCCCAGCTGCTTAGAAACTGTGTGACCATGTATTAGAGCATGAGAAAGCTGAAAAAGGATGGGCAGTTGTGGGCACCATGGGATGTACCCTCAGCATTAGTACTAAAGATATGATGGGACCAAGTGAGTATGTGGAAATTCCTAGTGGAAAGAGTCAAGAGAGAATAGTAGGTGAGGAAGTGTCTGAAACTTAAACTGTAACAGTTTATGAGCAGGAGAGGGAGAGACAGACAGACAGACAGAGACAGAGAGAGAATCAGTTTTTATGAAGGTTGTGATATGGTTATTTAAATGAGTATTAAAGTTAGGGTTTTTATCCCACAATACATGGTCTCATTGGAATAGTCTTTGCCTATATGGGAATAAATAAAAATACTCCATGCTGTTTCATCCTAGGAAATTCTTAGCTATATCTTCTTTTAAGTCCGCTATAGACAATTCCTTGATTATAAGGAAAAAAAAAATCTAACTTTCTCAATTATGGTAGACACCAATGTAGCAATCAGGTTTTCAATCTGTTAGTTTTGCTAATTAACCTGGAAGAATGTGGAAGAAGGGAGCCAAGCCAATCATTATGCTATTACTTTTATGTGTGACTCATCATCTCAGACTCTAGCCTTTACCCCTCTCCCATGCTGCAGATAAACATTTACAGAGAGCACTAGCTGTGGAATTAAAAGAGCTACATGTAGGTCTTGCCTCTACTATTTGCTACATTTGTGAATTTGGTCAAGTCACTTGACTTTGCTGGGACTTAGTTTCTCTATCTGCAAAATGAGGGAGTTGTTTTAGATGGCTTCAGATGTTCTTTTGACCTTTAAATATGACCCTAAAAGATGTTTCCACTTGGATAAATACACCTCTAAAAACTATATCTTTATCTTTTTTCAAAATTATTCTCATTATCTCTTCCAAATCCTCATCAAGGCAAAACTATCATACAATTGAGTCTTCATCCTTTCAATCACCTAAGCTAAAAATTTCAGTCATCTTTGACTTCTCTTTTAATTTCCTTTTTTTAATGGATTATCAACTGCTGTTGATTCTTCTACATCTCTCTTTTCAGTGTCTGCTGCCACCATTTATAACCAAACACTATTGTAATAGCCTCTTCTCTCTCTCCAACTTATCCTACAATTTGCTCCATTAATAGTCTTTTCACCCCCTTCTCTCAAAAAGGATATCCACAACCCTAGAAGGAGCAAATGGAGTTCAAATGCAGGTTGAAATATAACATTCTTCACTTCGTTTTCTTCATATATTTTCTCTAATGTAAGCGATATGTGTCTTGTTGCACAACATGGTGAAAAGGGAAATATGTATTATCTGATAATATATGTACAATCTATGTACAAGCCTGCTTTCTTGGAGAGTAAGGAGGGGTAGGAAAGAGGGCAAAATAAAAAAAAATTAGTTTCTTGAATAGAAAGGAGGGTTTTGAAAAGAAGTAGGATTAATGATAATCATATCTCAAAAGAAAGAAAGAAAAAAACATTAATGAATCCTTAAAATATGAAAAAAGAGCAAAGGAAAATGCAGAATGGGATCTAGACAAGCAAAGCAGTGTTGGAACTATCATGTTAAATTTGAAATTTATGTTTTAAAAACCATTTGTAATGGAGATTCACAATTTCATATGGGGTCCTTCCCTGATTCTTTGAATGTGGAAACATTTATATTTGTTAATACTTATCAAGTTTATGGTCATAAAAAGAAAATTCAAAAAGTCTTCAATGGAATCAAGCCCAAGCTTTTTGTAGGATAACAGGGAAGGGGTTTAATCAGAGAAGAGCCAGATCAGTGTTCATAGGATTTATCTTTGGTTTCTGACTCTTACTTATTCTCCATGTGATCTTGAGAAAGTCATTTTTCTGCTCTAGGTCTCTCTATGGAAATTTTCTGCTTTAAATTTCTGCTCCTTTGATTTTAAAAGCTCAGCAATCTGAGCTGGGAATCTGGTAAAGCAATCCTTCCCAGATTTATCTTCTATAACTTTCCTATGCAAAATCTATTCTCTAACCAAACTAGTCCTCTTTTCTTATTTGTATCACATCTTGGATTTCTCTAACCCCTTGTTATCACTCCTATTGTTCTCTTTGAACCTTTTCCTAAACCTTTCCCTATATCAGAATCTTACACTTCTTTTAAGATGCACTCCAATGCCACTTCCTTCATGAATCCTTCTCTGATTACTTTGGCCAAGGGTGGTTGCTCCTTGCTTTGATCTGTACTACTTTGTTCACATGACTTAATGACATAACACAGCAGCTTGTATCAGAGGTACGAGCCTAGATATGTTATCTTTGTACATTTTTATGATCACGTAGTAGCTGCTTAATCAATATTCTTTGAAATTATATGATATTGATATAGAATAACACAGTAGAACTAGACTTGGCATCAGGTAGAAAAAGGTTTTAATTCTGTTCTACTACTAACAAGCAGTTGTGACTTTGGGGAAGTTACTTAACCGAGCCTCAATTTCCTCATCTATAAAATGAGGATGATAGTATCTGTAGAGTACTATGCCTTGCAGGTAATAATGATTCTCAACTCAATTAACATATGAAAAATACTTTACAGGGGCAGCTAGATGGCTCAGTGGACAGAGAACCAGATTTGGAGACAATAAATCCTGCGTTCAAATCTGACCTCAGATACTTCCAAGCTGTGTGGTCCTAGGCAAGTCATTTAACCTCAGTTGCCTATCCCTTACTGTTCTTCTGCCTTGGACCTGATTCTAAGTATCGATTCTAAGACAGAAAGTAAGGGCTGTGTGTGGTTCTTTTTTTTAAAGAAACTACTTTCCAAACATCAAAGCCCCTGTAATTGTGGCTCCAAGAAGCTGTAGCATATGCAGCAGCCATACTCTAGTAAAGTGTCTTACCAGAAATACTAAGCCAAGTTGAGGGTAACTGATAGGCAACAAACCCATCAGTAAGTTGTGGGGGTGTCTACCCTAGGGAAGTGAAGGTTTCCCCTAGCAAAATGGCAAATGAGAACAATTTTTTCCAGTGACCATAAAGATGGCTGAAGCAGGCTCTGCGGAGTACTTAGAGCTTAGTCGAGCACTGAAGACACGAAGGACATCCTCTGCATCCCAAGTCATAGCCAGATATTCTGACATTTTGTTTTTCCACTGGATTTAATTGACTCTGGAGGAGAGAGTGAGGCTGACAACTTTGTACAACTGCCTCCATTAAATCTAATTTGTATGCAAGTTATCACTCCATGATGTCACTGGTTCTCTTCAAAATGAAGGAGAAACAAAAACAATCATAGTTACTCTTATTATGGTGAATGACTTTTCCTTTTTTATGTCAATGTTAAGAAAGGATTTGGCAACTCATGTTCAGATGATAAACACTTGGTGATTTAACACGCATATTCTCATTCGTGCATCTTCTTACTAGCTGTGCAGTCTTAAATAAGTACTGAATTTTCATACTTTCATAGCCTAAGTAGTATCAATGTCTAGAGTACTGTTTTCCTTTTTCTTTTCCTACTATTAATTTCCAGTTTCCATTATATAAACAACAATGTGCTATCTTCTTCCCAGGACATTATTTCAAATGCTATTGTTTATTACCTTATCCTTTCCTAGACTGCTGGGATTTCAAAAGTTATTGTTTTTTTCCCCTCCCTGCTTTCCTTCCAGAGCTATTCCCTGTTTTAATTGGGTAGGTACCCTGGAATTGGAGAAATGCTTTTACTGTGTCTTAAATGCTGCCTTTTATCTTTTAAATTCCTTTGCCTCTGTTTTTCCCTGGTGCATGGATTTTGTTTGTGTTTATCAAATCCTTCAGTTATTTTGATCTGATGTCCAGGGGAAAACAATTAGCAAGTCTCCTGGGGTATTTGAGGGAGTCCAAGTCAGATTTTTAAAAATGTTTCTTTCCCCTTTTAATTATTTCGTTAAAAAATGCAAATCAAAGAGTACAGACAGATCTTGTAGTGACCTCTCTGGGATTAATAATCTCTTCTCTGTCAGATAAATCTTATAGAAAATAACAATGCATTTCTATGGTGCTTTATACTTAGCAAAGCAGTTACTTTTCAACAATACTATGAAATTAGGAAGAATAAGTATTATCCTCAGAGAGCTGAAATTTAAAGGAATCTCTCAAGTAATTCACTTCAACCTCCTTATTTTTCAGATGAAGAAACTGAGGCCCAAAGACATAACATGATGCTGAAAGTGGTAGAGTCAAGATTACAACCCAGGATCTTTAAGACAAAATTGAATGTTTAACTCCATCTAAGAGTCTGGTTACTTCATTTGTCTTAAAAACACTAAGACAATGCCGTTTTGAGAATTTCCCCCTCTTTCTACCATTATATGAGACTGAATGGATCTGCTCACCTTTTGAGTGTTAGTCAAGGCCTTCCCACACCTTTAAAGACTGGCTTATTCATTATTCTGCAGTGTGACTATTTCTAGTGACTCTTTATTTTTCCAATGTTAACTACTTGAAATTTTAAAACTTGGGGTGACACATCCTAATAGTTTCTCAGGAACAAGGGGAAGTGAAAAAAATCCAATAAATAAAATAGTTACAGAATTCACTTTTACAGGGATACTTTAAAAAAATAGTCCCACTTCTTGAATCTCTGTAGCCACCGAGTTCTAAATGTAGACTTGAAAAATGAGAGTTGTTATCAACTCTGTCAGCCATTCATCTGAAAAAGAATTGGGTGGGGGAGCGTTAGTCAACTCTGAGTTCAATATGAGCCAAGTGTGACATGTGGTTCAAAAAAAGCTAATGTGATATGATGATGAATTCTTAGAGGTCCAGGATTGGGAAAAATAGAAGGTGATAGGAGCACTGAACTCTATATTGGTCTGACTACACATGGAGCAGTATGGGCAGTTTCAGGTGCCACATCTTAGGAACAATGACAAGCTGAAGCATGTATATAGAGGGGGGTAGAATAGTGAAAGAACTGAAAACAATGACCTCTGAGCAATGTTCAAAGGAACTAGTAATATTGAGCTTGTAGAAGAAAAGATGGAGCAGAACAATTACTAGGAATTTTAGCAGCTGGGGCTGGGAACATCACCACATCCAGGGCAAGAAGTATGAAAGGTGCCCTCCGTTGTGTGGGCATGCATGTGTGGGGTGGGTGGAAGAGAAACAGATGTCCTGAGCCCCCTGGCAGAAGGATACACCTGGTATGGGAAGCAGTGAGGTAAGGAAGCAATATGCCATCTGTTCAGTTAATTTTAATTATTCTTGCTAACTGGATGCTAAGCTCTGTTGTTTCCATGCTGCTAAAGGGACTGTAAGTTTCGACAGTGCCCTTTAGACAAATACCCTTTGTCCTACCTTATCTCAATGCTGGGAGACATGATGATTGTATTCGTATAGTTTAAATGCTATCCAATAAGAAAGAGATTATATTTATTCCACAAGGTCCCAAAGGAAAGTACCAGAACCCGAAGTTAAAAGTGACAGTGACATGGATTTCTGCTCAGTATGAAGACTTTCTTGAAAGTTGGAACTGGTCATGGATGGAATGAGATGCTCCATGAGACAGGGAGCTCCCTAACCTTGGAAATTCAAAGAGAAACTAAACGATTGCTTGATTGACTCTCCTACATGTTGAGGGAAGACCAGCGAACCAGATTGAATGCTGCCAGTGGTCCTATTTGTAATGGTGCCACATATCAGAAACAGCTCCAAAGTACTCTATGCTGGTGTAAAGTATGGTGGAATCAATCAAGACAATAAGAGACGAATACTGGTTCTTCTGGTGCTGGCCTCTCATGAGCATATTTTGGAAGTTCTTTTGTTTTTCTTTGGAACTGGATAGTGTGATAAACTACTCTCCAGTGAGCCTTGCTCTACATGATTCATAGCACTCGGAAACCAACCATTTCCTATAAAGCCGCTTCAGTTTAACAACCTGAATTTTTTCCAGCCTGCTCCTTCAAACTCAAAATGAGAAGGAAACTTCACTCCTTTAAACTGACAATTGTAGTTTCTGGGCTTAAGCATTGCCATAAATTCAGAATTTAATTGACTGGCTGTATTTCAATTAGACACGCGCTAGATACTGTAGACAGATGCTACTCAGCAAAGTGTCAAGCATAGGGCTTTGCAGAGCAGCAGCAAAATGTATGAAGAGAACTTCTGGCTTTAGAAAAAAGTTCAAAATGCAAATGGTAAAACTTAATTCTAAGTGTCTGGTATGTTTTTGAACCAAAAAAGTATAAAATTCCCCCAGTTATAGACAGTTATATACAGTTTGTAGATCCCTATGAGTAGGCTCAAGTGCTACCTCCTATAATAGGTATTTTCTACTGTCTCCAATCAGTAATGTTCTCTGCCTAGCACTCTCCCCTCTTGCTCAAAATTAGAATTATAGAATCATAGGATCATAGATATAGACTTTTAGGGACCTTAAAATCATCTAGTCTAAACTCATTTTAAAGATGAAGACAATGAGAAGTTGGGTGGTTAAATGACTTTACAAAAGTTTTACAAAATAGCAGAACCATCTAGTGTTTTTAGTATTTATTCTGTATATTTTGTTTTTGCTTCTCTGTGGCACATTGATTTCCTAGAGAGATAGAAGAGGAAGGATTTAAACCCACGTCTTTTCTCTCCAAATTCAATTTTCTTTCTGCTGTTCTACATATTTCTGATCATGGGTAGGTTGAACCAGAAGACCTCTAAAATGCATTCCAGTTTTGAGATTCTATGACTCATTGATTGTGGATAAGGAAACAAAATTCCTTCAGACCCAGTTAATAAAGCTTAAGAACTGTTTATTTGACTATGGGGATATGGGATATCAGCATTGACATGCAGTATTTGATTGTTTTGCTGTCTGAGCTGGTGAAACAGTGTTCAGTTAGGTCCCAAAGGAGGCCAGAGCAGGCACATCAATACAAATTTATAATGCTAATTGATATGCAAAGTCCATGTTTATATGAGTCCATTTATAGGAATTATTATTTACTTCAATAGCTTCTAAGTGATACTCTATACATACTGTAATTTTATAGTACTTAAATAATAATTCCTCAATCAACTAGCATTTATTAAGCACTTACTATATGCCAGGCAGGATGCTAAGCACTGAGGATTTGAAAAAAGGGAAAAACATGATAATTGCTTTCAAGGAGTTCACATTTCTAATGGGGGAGAAAGCATGCAAACAGTTACATATGTACAAGATCTGTCTATGTCCTAGCGCTCTCTCTTTTTCTCTCTCTTTCTTTCTCTCTGGAACTATCCATCTATCTATCTATCTATCTGTCTATCTATGGGACTGTATCAGATATCTGTCTACGAATCTATCAATTTATCTATCTATGGAACTATTATCTATCTGTGAATTTATCATTTTATCTATGGATCTATCTATCTCTCTGTCTATCTATCTTTGTATCTCTGAATCTATCTATGGATCTATCTATCTAACTATCTGTCTGTCTGTCTATCTTTGTATCTATGAATCTATCTGTCATAAAGGGCAGGTAATCTTAGTAGGAAGATATTGGCAATACAGGGAAATTTGAGGGCCTCTAATAGAAGAGGAGATTTGACTTTAGTCTTGAAAGAATCCTGGAAAGCCTGGAGATGAGGAGAAAGAGCATTCCAAGGATGAGGAATAGTCAGTGGACGGAGGCAAAGAGTTGAGAAATGAAAGGTCATTTGAGCAGCTGCAAGATAGGTCAGTGTTGCTGGATCCTAGAGTATATGGAATAGAGTAAGGTATAAAAGGAGTGGAAGGGTAATGAAGGACCTGGTCATGAAGGACATTGAAAGTAAAATCATTTTATATTTGATTCTGAAGGTAATGGGGAGTCCCTGGAGTTTATTGAAGGATGATACAGAAAGCCATGTTGGCAGTTGAGTGGAGGATAGCCTGGAGTTTGAGATACTGGAGGCAATTAGGAGAAAAGTTTACTAGGAGGGAATCTAATCTTATAGCATCCCTGTGAGATAGGACAATATTCAAGCATTTATGAGGCAATCTGCCAATGAATTAGTAAGTAAATCTTTCCTCAATTATTGCAGTTGTTCAATCATATATGACTACTTGTTACCCAATTTGGGGTTTTCTTGGCAAAGGTACTGAAGTGGTTTGCCATTTTTTCTCTAGCTCATTTTATGGATGAGAAAACTGAGGCAAACAGGGTTAAGTGACTTGCCCAGAGTCACACAAATAATACATACCTCAGGCTGAATTTGAATTTAGGAAGATGTCTTCCTGACTCCAAGACCAGCACTCTATTCATTGCATCCACGAGTTCCTCTCCTCAACTTTTACTTACTTGTAAGTAATAAAACTTTTACTCAATAGAGGCAAGATCTAAACCCAGCTCTTTTAAACTCCAAATCCAATCCAATAATCTATCTTCTATACAATAGAACTTTTCTGTGTTGCAGATAGGCAGGTATGATTGCCATTTGACAGATGAAAAAGAAGATATTTCGGTTTTCTCACCACTCTGTGGTTGGTAAATGGAATAACTGAGACTAGACTCAAATCTCTCTAAATCTGTTGCTTCAAACATTGAAGTGTGCTGTTAAAAGATAAATCAGCAATCTGCAATTCTATTGAATTATCTCCTGACTTCCAGTTTGCTTGATCTTATTATAGGACTTTGGGTGCTTAAATATTTACATTAATATATCACTCTTAAGTTTGCAAAACACTTTATATACATTATTTCATTTGTTTTATTGTTTTTTTGATGTTTTGTGAGGTCATTAGATTGTTTTGCCTATTTTTTTCCTAATTTTTTTAAGAATGAATTTCTTCCATGACCTTTTGATGCTTCTTTTCCATTTGGTTCATTCTACTTTTCATGGAACTCCTTTTTTTTTTTCATTTTTTTTTTGCCTCTTTTTCTAGTAGGTCAATTCTGTTTTTTTAACTCTTTTCTTCATTGGATTTTTCTATCTCTTTTTCCAGTTGACCAATTTTGCTTTTTTAAGCTATTTCCTTTTTGCATTACTTTCATTTCTTTTCCCCATTTTTCTCCAACCTGTCTTATTTAATTCTTGAATTCCTTTTTGACTGCTTCCAATCCTTGAGACCAATTTCCATTTTTTTTGCAGGTTTGCATGTGGTTGCTTGGATCTCACAGTCCCCTATTGACACTATGCTTTGCTTTTTGATTCCATAGAAATTTCCTAGGGTTAGGTTTCTTTTGTTGTTTTCTCATTTTCCCAGCCCTTTTTCTGCCTTTGGACTGGGAATTATGAAAACTGCTGACCCTGTCTCCTCTGGTGATATTAAGATTCAGCACTGTGAGCTATTTTGTCCTGCTGCTATCTGCACCTCAGTGCAGGCTTGAGAGGGTCAAGCACTCTGGACTTCTGTGCCTCACTGCTGGGTGGTGCCAGGGCCTGGGACTTCAATGGTACATCTGTTGTTGGTATAATTTGGGTCCTGGGATCCTGAAGCTGGCCTATGCCCAGACTTGAAACTTGATGCAATAGGTAGGGGACATGTTTGGCCATTATTCCTCTGTTTGTAGTTTTGCTTCCAGTTTCTCCATATCCCATGAAAATCAACTCTCTCTGCCTACCTTTCAAATTGTATTCAGCAGGAGAGCCCCCTTAGTTTGGCTTCCTATTGGTTTTTGACTCCTAGCATTTTGAGGCACTTTTTATTTTTTCCTTTTTTTAAAAATTTGTAATATTTTCCCATGGTTACATGATTAATGTTCTTTCCCTCTCCCCCACACTTCTCCCCTCCCCATAGCCGACATGGAATTCCACTGGGTTTTACATGCATCACCGATCAGGACCTATTTCCATATTATTGATAGTTGCATGAGGGTGATCATTTAGCATCTACATCCCTAACAATATCCCCATCAACTCATGTGTTCAAGCAGTTGTTTTTCTTCTGTGTTTTTCTTCCCACAGTTCTTCCTCTGAATGTGGCTAGTTTTCTTTCTCATAAGTCCCTCAGCCTTGCATTGCTGCTAGTACAGAAGTCCATTGCATTCAATTGTAGCACAGTGTATCAGTCTCTGTATACAACGTTCTCCTGGTTCTGCTCCTTTCACTCTGCATCAGTTCCTGGAGGTCTTTCCAGTACATATGGACTTTCTCCAGTTCATTATTCCTTTGAGCACAATAATAGTCCATCACCAGCATATACCACAATTTGCTCAGCCATTCCTCAATTGAAGGGCATACCCTCATTTTCCAGTTTTTTGCCACTACAAAGTGTGGCTATAAATATTTTTGTACATGTCTTTTTCCTTACGATTTCTTTGGGGTACAAACCCACCAATGGTATTGCTGGATCAAAGGGCAGACAGTCTTTTAGTGCCCTTTGAGTATAATTCCAAATTGCCATCCAGGATGGTTGGATCAATTCACAACTCCACCAGCAATGCATTAATGTCCCAATTTTGCCACATCCCCTCCAACATTCACCACTTTCCTTTGCTGTCATGTTAGCCAATCTGCTAGGTATGAGGTGGTATGAGGTACTTTTTAAAGATTGGTTTGGAAGGATCCTCAGAGTGGTTTCAGCTTTTGTTGCTACTATGCTGCCATCTTGACTTCTAAATATTTCATTTCATACTAAGAATAGTCCTGTGAGATGTATGGTACAGATATTACACTCACTTTGCAGAGAAAACTGAGATGTAGGGAAGCAAAGTGATATGCTTGTGGTCCCACAACTAGTTGGTATCAGAAGCAGGATCTGAACCCAGGTATTATAGTCACTGTTACTCTAGCACTTTCTCTGGTTTTCCTTCTTCTGTGTGATAGGAGCAGTTCACATTTAATATAGCTCAAATTTCTATCAGACTTCAAGGTTATAAAGCACTTGACATCTCTTCTCTCCTTTGATCCTCTCAACAATTCTGAAGTAGTCAAGGCATGAAAGATCACCCCCATTTTGTTGTTGAGATAACTGGAGAGAACCAGAGTAAAGGGCTTGTCCAAAGCCAGACAAGGATTTGAACTTAGATCCCACAAGGCAAGCCATTTTTCTCTTACTCTTATTGTTTGCTGCTTTTTAAAAGTTCTTGTTTGCTTCTGACCTTCCTGCTTCTCATGACTTACTTTAGTGACAAAAATCAGTTTTGGATGCTTCTGTTGAAGGGAAGATAAGGAAGGGTGATGGACACCTCATACTCCTGTACTGCCTGAAAAGAGCCCAATTGACCAAAACGATTTCAAAGATTTCAAGAAGAAACAAGTACAAATACTTTGAGACCAGAACCAATGCAGAACACTAACAGAATGTAAACCCCTTAAGGGTAGGGACTGCTCCATGTTTTGCTTTGTGTCTTTGGAACATAGTATAGAACATGCAACATTTTTTATGGTTAAGTTATTGTTATTTCACTCAGGTATGACCCCTTTTGGAGTTTTCTTGGTAGAGATAATGGCTTGCCATTTCCTTCTCTAGTTCATTTTACAGATGAGAAAACTGAGGTAAACAGGATTAGTGACTTGCCCAGAGTTACACAGCTGAATTTGAGTTTGGTTTGAACTTGGAAAGATGAGTCTTCCTGGCTCCAGCCCCTGTACCCTAACCATTGTGCCAACTAGCTTCAGTGTGGAGGTATTGGGTTCTCTGGGTACACTTTTTCCAATTGGCCACTTTTCTTAACTTTTGTGTCTTTAATAACATTTCTTTTTTGACATATAGATTTGCTGAAGTGTTTTATCTTTCAACTTACAGTCTTCTCATACTTGGTGAGAGGTCTCCACCCCTGGGCCTGGGATGTTACAATTCAAAGATAATATTTCTGTTGTCCTTAATGCCATTTTTTACACTGTAGTGGTAAGAACACATGGTTCAAATCCCAGAAAGTTTGAAGGGGCTCTTTCAATTCCTTTGTCAGGTTCTGGCTATGGAATCTAATTAAGATTCAGTGGCATCAGACTGGAGACCTACTGTTTGTTTGTAGCTTTTTAAAAGTTTGCTACTGGCCTCCCTGCTTCCCATGTTTCACTTTAGTGACAAATATCAGTTTAGGACGCTTCTGTTGAAGGGAAGATAAGGAAGGGTGATGGACACCTTGTAGCTTCCTCAGTTGGCAGGAGTTATTATCTCAGGTGGAATGCACTGGAGCAGAAAGCTCTAATTCTGGCTTTTGAAAGCTAAAGAGCTGTCATTGGGCTGAAAGTATGATAGAGTACACAAAAATGGGATGAATAGCTTAGAAGTCACTTTCTTACATGTTTGTGTTTAATTTTATACAGCTTGTCCTAGAAAAACAAACAGAGCCAAGTACCCTGTAGCCCAGGGACTGGGTTTGCTACTGTGCAGATAATGATGTCCAAAGACTAATTATTTTTAAAGCATTCATGGGATTATATATTTGCCAAGAACAGGGCTAAAGTGGTAGCAGCTCTATATGAGGAATACATGTCCATAGAAGGGCAGGAATGTGTATTTAACTGAAGAGCATGCAGGAGTGTGTGTTTAAAATCATCTCTCTCTCTCTCTCTCTCTCTCTCTCTCTCTCTCTCTCTCTCTCTCTCTCTCTCTCTCTCTCTCTCTCTCTCTCCTACTTAGACAAATGTATACACAAAAGAACACTGGGTTTAGAATCAAAGGACCTGAGTTTGAATCCAAGCTTTCTTCTTTACTCTCATTGTAGAGATGGGCAAGTTATTTTCTCTCTAAGTTTCTATTTCCTTTTCTGGAAGGGAAATGATTGAGTCCACTATGTCTATGGCACTTCTACCTCTAAATCATATGGCCCTGGGGACATTTCTCTAACCCTCTTTCCTCTGCTCATCAAAGAAAGGAACCAAACCCAAGATTCTATTGCATCCTTCTCAGAGCAAGTTCTTCCTGAATCTGATGACTTCAATGTATAATTTAGCAATAATTAGTCTGACAAGCATTTATTTTAAGCATCTGCCACGTGGAAGCAATTATTCTTGGTGTGAGGGTTAGAAAGATGACAAAAAGCCACCTACCTTACCTTTTACCACAGAGGAAAAAGGTCCAAAGTGTTATGATGGAGATGATATTACTATGAACAGGGAAGGCTGGCCCCAGTTACACTTTATCTATCTATCTATCTATCTATCTATTTATTTAGTCATTTACTTATTCATTCATTCACTCATTTATTTATTTATTTATTCATTCTCTTATTCACTCATTCACCTATTTATTCATTCATTCATTCATTTATTTATTTATTTATTTATTTGTTTATTTATTTATTTATTCCTTTGTTTATTTCTTTTAAACCCTTAACTTCTGTGTATTGGCTCATAGGTGGAAGAGTGGTAAGGGTGGGCAATGGGGGTCAAGTGACTTGCCCAGGGTCACACAGCTGGGAAATGTCCGAGACCGCATTTGAACCTAGGACCTCCCATCTCTAGGCCTGGCTCTCAATTCACTGAGCAACCCAGATGCTGAGTCCAGATTTGAATTAAAGTCTTCTTGACTCCAGGGCTTGCACTCTATCCATTGTCAAACATAGCTGCCCATATAAAGGGAATATTGTGAGCAAAGTCCACAAAGGTAGGAAAGACAGGATGAGAAAGGAATAGTGAGGTGTCCATTTGAATGTATAATATGAAATGAGGGCTGTCACCAGATTTCAAAAAACCTTGAATGCCAGTCTATGGAATATAACATCTATTTATTGAGCATTAGGTGGCACAACCTGCAGTCAGGAATACCTGGGTTCAAATCCAACCTCAGACACTTACCAGCTGCATGGTCCTATGCAAGTCCCTTCTGCCTGCCTCAGTTTCCTCAAATGTAAATTGGGGATAATAATACCACCTGCCTTCCAAGTTTGCTGAGAAGATCAAATCAGTTATTTATAGATTTATTTAGCTATATTTTATATGTTTATAAAATATATTTATATAGAAGATCAAATTATAATATTTGTAAAAAGTGCTTAGCAAAGTTCCTGGTACTTAACGTGTACCAAAATACACAATAGGGAATCACTGATAGCCAGGGAGAAAAAGAAAGATGTACTCAGTTGGGGCTGTTAAGTTAGCAATGTGAAGGATGAAGTGGAGAGGAGAGGGTAAGAGATGGGAAAGCAGGAAAAACAGTTTAGAGGCAAGTCTAATCATTCTAGGAAGAGACAATGAGGGACTGAACCCAGGAGGAGGCTGCAGTGGGAATAGAAAGGAGGGGAGGGGTATGAGAGATACTGAGGAGGAAAACTTCACAGAAAAAATACCTGAGGGAAAAGGAAGAACCAAAGATAACATCAAAGTTTTCAGTCTGGTTCCAGAGGACAAGAGTGGAACCAGGAACAGAATTAAGGATGTTAAGTGGAAAGGGAATAAGGGGAATGACAAATTCCATTTTGGACATGATGAGTTTGAAATCTGCTTAATAAATGTTTGATGAACTGATTTTTTTTAAACATAAAAGATGACCAGCAGGCAGTTTGAAATGTGGGACTGAAACTCTAGGCAGAGGTTGGGTATAGACAGTTTTCTGTCAATGGCACAGAGGTAATCTTTGAAGCTGTACACACTGCCTTTGGTAATGGGTTCATAGAGGCATTAGGGCTTTGAGACAAATTGGTGCAAATTAATGACTGAATATTCAAACGTTGTTTATACTTAAAGGGAGGCTTGCTCTTGCTTTGTATCAGCCACTGAGCCTGGGTTTTTCCATCTCAAGTAATGCTCTATGCTCTAGAGGCACTTGGACAATTTGTAGAAAGTCCTTTTAATGTCTTGGCTTTAACAGAAACATCCAGGATTGTGATGGACTATTGACTCTGGGGATGGGCAGGGGGAAACTAAACTTTATCATTAGAAAAAAGGCAAATAACTATGCAGCTTTTTGTAGATTCTCTAAGGCAGAGGTGTCAAATTATTGGCCCATCTTGTAGCCCCCAGAACAAGATTAGAATGAGAAATGTTCAGCAAGATAAATAAAAATCCAATAAAACATAGATAATGTTACTTTGTGATTTTCTAAGTCACTATTCAGCCAGTGGGGATCCTTTTATATGATTGAATGGCTCCCATTTCTTTTTCAGACACAATTACTTTAAAACAATGAGGTGTCTACTGTAAGATGACAACATTTTAAGCTGTCAACAGAATGAATTTCACATCAGGGGAGAATGGTATGGTTAACACTTCATCCAGACTCCTATAGATTATTTTGCTCAGCAGGCAGACAGGCATGCACAAACTTGCAAGGTTTTCAAAAGGAAAATCTCCAGGAGCCCAAATGCGAAAGCTCTATTCAGAAGAACTAGCAGTATTTGTTAAAGGAGCTAGTGAAAAAAAATGTGTATGTGGATTTACAGCTGGTAATTCTCAATTAGGGTGGGGAAAATGAGCTTATGAATCCATGTTCTGACAGCATCTGTTAATTCCACAAGGCAGTCAGCCTTCCAGCCACAATCACTCCTTCCTTTCTCGAGGCTTCATGCTTGAGCTGAGGAAGGAAGGTGACCCTTCAGAGTGAGTATGGGGAAAAAAGCCACACCTGGAGAGCCCAAGGAATGCACTCTTTAAACTCTGTTTTTAATTAACTTGGCCCTGAGCCCATTTGAAGGTGAAGATGTGTATCATATCAGAGGCACCTGATTCTTTTTCTTCTCCAATCAGCATCTCATTTGTCTCTGCCAGAGAAAAAGTGAAAAGGTCACTTTCTCACTTTGGAATTTTTGAATCATTTAATAGCTAATTTGTATTGTTAATTACTGCCTTTCACATGTGTAATTATTTTGAATTATTGTCCTCCTGCTACTATTAATGGGCAAGACAAGGGAACAATACAATACCATTCTGAGTTCTAATTGGTTAGTCTTGGCAACTGAGTTGCTTTCAAATGACTGGCAGAGGAGAGTTTGCTGATTCCTCTAACAGGCTGCTAAAACCCTGTTTGTTTGCATTTCTCTCATTCTGAGCCACTCTACACTAATATTATGAATCTCTGCAGTCCTTCTGGCTCAGAGCCAGGGCTCCTGAAATAATGCATGCTTCTCCCACTAGTGCTATACTTCTCTTCTTCCCCATCTGTATTCAAAATGTTGTTTGCCAGTCCTTTCAGTTGTGTCCAACTCTTTGTGATTCCATTGGAGGTTTTCTTGGCAAAGATAATGAAGTGGCTTGTCTTTCCTTCTCCAGTTCAATTTATAGATAAGGAAACTGAGGCAAATAAGATTAAGTGACTGGCCCAGGGTCACAAAGCTAATAAGAGCCTGAGGTCGGATTTGAACTCTGGTCTTTCTGACTCCAGATCTGGCACTCTATTCAGTGCACCACCTAGCTACTATATCCAAATTATTTGCTGTTTTAAATAACAATACTTAGACTTTTCAGAAGCAGCTAGGTATTTGGCTTAGGCAGTGCAAGTGAAATTCTGATTGAAGGTTAGGACTTGAAAGTGGATGACCTCTTGAGAACCTTTCCAGTTCCAATTCTTGAACAGAATTACAGTTTTGGGGACACTGTTGACACTTTTTTTTTGGTATTGATTTCTAGATTAGCTCCTTTCACCAGAATGACATCCATGCCTAGGTTTCAAGTTGGAAGATACAAAATCAGAGAATATCCAAGTTGGAAAGGACATGTGAAGCTTTCTAGCCCAAGGCAGACTTGAACAAGAATTGTACAATATTGCTTTTACCTGAATATGTTTAATGAGAAGGAACCCACTACCTCTTTAGACGGGTCATCTACTTTTTGGAAAGCTAATATGATTAGGACCTTTATTTTTATTACATAGAGATGAAATTTGCCTTTTTGCATTATCTAACAACTGATTCTAGTTCTGCCTCTAGACCAAACTAATTTCCTCTTTCATATTCCTACCCTGCCAACAATGAGTATTGGCGATCATGTCAAGTCTTCTCTTCTCCAGGTTAAACATCCCCAGTTCTTCCATCATTCCTCATATGGGCATGATCTTGAGTCTTTTCACTGTCCTGACTACTCTGCTCTTTATCTAATGACTGTCTTGTCATATGATGTCAAGAGTTGAGCACAGAAAGAAACTGAGTAAAGCAGGGAAAATGGAATAATCACCTTTTCCTTTAAGCTTTCATTAGCTTTTTAAGCTTTTATATTATACTGTTGCATCCTATTGAATTTCCAATATACAGAAATCCCAAGTTTTTTTTACAAGTTATCATTTTACTTTTGTGAACCTGAATTGAGACTTTATATTTACTCTCTGCTAAATTTCACTTTATTAGATTTGGTCCATCATTCTAGCCTGTCATAGTCTTTTTGGGTCCTGACTGTGTCATCTACCAGTATATCAGAAGCACATTTAATAAACATGACTAATAAGGGGCAACTAGGTAGCACAGTAGAGAGAATGCTAGGACTGGAGTTGAGGGGGTCTGGGTACAAATTTGACCTCAGACACGTCCTAGATGTTTGATACTGGACAAGTTACTTAATCCCAATTGCCTAGCTCTTGCCACTCTTCTGTCTTAGAATTGATACTAAAACAGAAGATAAGTGTTTGAAAAAAGATAAACCTACATCCAAATCAAGGATAAAAATAGGGACTAGTACAAAGTCAATGAAAGGCTCATGTGTCATTCCACCAGATCTTTTTGACCAAGCTGATGTTTATGCATGAATCTGTCAAAAAACAAAACAAAACAGAACAAAACCCAAGCCCAACTGAAATTAGTCTGCCCTGATTTGTTCTTGAAGAGTCCATGCTGGCTTCTTTTTAAATTCATATATTTAGAGGCACAAATGTATGGAGTACATGCATGGAAAGGCAACTGATACCTCAGATACCACAGGGCTGCCAATATTTTTGGTGATATGCTTCTCCTGCTAGGTCTGTTCTGGTGTATAGTTTTTGTAAGATGGTATTCTGCTCATCTCATGGTTTTTTAAGGCTTTGATCTTGTAGTATTTGCTAAGCATAATTTTTTCTGAGAACGTGGTATTAGAGTTTCTTTCTGCTTTTAGATTTTACTACCTATCAGAGACTTCATCTGAGATATTACCTTTTTTATTTTATAGGAAGAATAGGCTCCTAGAAATCAGTGACTGAATCATTAATTTCTTTTGGAGTGAGTGGTGGAAAGGGAGGCAAACCCTTCAAAATTCTAATATAAATCCATCAATTAATCCATCAGCATGAATATATTAAATACCCATTATGTGCCAGTCACTCTGCTAAGCCCTGGTGATGTAAATGCAAATATCCAACCAGGGAAAATCTGTAACTCCAGTCCCAAAGTCCATTGATATGAGCTTCTCTCTTTCTTGGTAGAAAGCAATGCTTTGTGCCTATTCAAGGGGCAAAGCAAAGTTGGTGAGAGCAGTAAAGAGGAGGACTTCGGTCTCTTCAAGACTTTGGATATCCTGAGTCACTTCTAGAACTTTAGTCTCTTTGGGTACTTCTGGCTTCCAGTATTGAAAGGAAAGATGGATGAGGCCAACACTACTTCAAGTGGCTAAAGAAAAGGACTCTGGGAAGACATGAGAAGAGCTAGAAGTTTTTGTCATGTCTTATGCCAGGTGACCATTCTAGAGATCAGAACATTCTCCTTTATTTTTTTATTTTTTAAATATTTTTAAATTTTATGTTTTTAGAAAAAATTCTCCATGGTTCCATGATTCATGTTCTTACTCTCCCATCCACCTCCTCCTCCCCATAGCCGATGCACATTTCCACTGGTGTCTTCATGTGTTGGAACGTTTCCCTTTAGATGAGATCTAGGACTCTCTCTCTTCCTTGTATTAGCTGAGTTACCTCTCTCCCAATGGGGAGAGTTCCTTCATTCTATTCTGATATATAATTTCCTCTGTATATACCTTCTCTAATATTCTTTCTTAGTATGATATGGATAAATGGGATTCTTTGCTAATTTCTATGTGTGTTCATTGTGGAACTGGTGTTTGGTAGGAAAGGGATTAAAGCCTTGGATATAGAACCTTTTCCCCTAAAATGTAAAGTGACTAGAAATTAAACTGAATCTAAAAATCTTATCCCTTAAGCTAATAACATTTAAAAAATTTAAAATAATTTGTGTCAATACAATTTTTGCTAATAATTTTCTGACATTTTGTGATCCATGTTCTCTCCCTCCATCATTCCTTCCCCCTCCCCAAATGGCAGGCAATATGATATAAGTTGTACATGTTTTATCATAAAATACATTTTTCTATACCATCATGTGAAAGAAGACACATATCTCTTTCAATGGAGAAAATTTCATGGATGAGATAAAGTGAAGAGGGGTGCGCTTTGATCAGCATTCAGATGAACCAATAAAATTAAGGGAGCATAATTCTAGCCTTGTACTAGAGAAGAGCAGAGTAGCCTCTGGCCCCAATTTCTTGTTTCTCTTTCTGCCTTGTTTCTCTCTTGGAGAAGCACGAGGGAAGAGAATAGACTACAGATATTAATTCTGTCTCCTTTCAGACCACACAATCACACCTTCATGCTATTGATGGGGTACAGTTTGCACAATACATAGATCTCACTATACTTTCAGTGACTTTCCCCCCCAAATTTATAGAGAAAGAAATCAGTACCCATAGCATTGGTTATGGTTAGATTTCTTCCCTAGGAGAGGCTTTGTCACCAGCGTTCAAGATCTTTTGGAACACAGAAGAGTTAAGTCGAGTCCATTCACATTTCTTTGAATTACTCTTTCTTGCTCCCTGCGTGTAAAATCTCTGGATTAGATTTAGGATTAAAAAAGACTTATTAGTGCTCATTTTCTTTATGAGTATGTCCCATAAGGGAAATTCCTATGTTCCCTCACTTATTTTAGAGGTGGGAGATTCTACCAATTTATCCTGATGAATACAAATCCAAGGCATCCTGGTTTTTCATTTTATGCAAATGAAAGAAAGGAATTTTTTAAAAATTAAAGAATAAAATTCCAATTGCCAGAGGCCCAGTAAAATATTACCATTTACTTTAATATTTTATTCTCAAATACTTCCTTAATCATATATATTTGTCTACTAGTAAATTCCAAACTTGGAGTGACCCAAAAGACAAGAACTCTCCCTTTGATAAAATTTTCTAGAGTTTTTTTTTTCCAGAAATAGAAGTCAATCTCATTGGCTTATAGTCTGAAGATGCCATTTTCTTCATATTAGTGTAATGAGGGGCTTCTAGAAGACCAATATATCCCTCCATCTGTCCCTACTACATACCTACATCAAACCATTAAAAATTCATTCCTTTGAATCCTAGTGACTTTATTAAGTTGTCAAGAATCACTTTGTTTTATTTACTTTTTTTTTACCCTTACCTTCTGTCTTAGAATCAATACTAAGTATTGTTTCCAAGGCAGAAGAGTAGCCAAGGT
This sequence comes from Gracilinanus agilis, assembly GCF_016433145.1. Lineage (NCBI taxonomy): Eukaryota > Metazoa > Chordata > Mammalia > Didelphimorphia > Didelphidae > Gracilinanus > Gracilinanus agilis. The sequence goes on from NC_058131.1 coordinate 633,453,090, forward strand.
GAGGCAGTTGGGTTTGAGTGACTTGCCCAGGGTCACAAACCTAGGAAGTAGATGAGGCCAATTTTGAAGCCAGGATTTCCCATTGCTAGGTCTGACTCTCCATCCACTGAGCCATCTAGTTGCCCAAGAATCCCTTTCTAAAAGGATCACAGAGAGGTTACTCCTCAAGACTGCTTCACTAAATTATTTAGTAGTGATTAATTTTAGCACAGTGATAGTTGAGAGAGCAAAGCCTTCTTTGAATCAATCAACAATCATTTATTAATCATCTCCATCTATGTTCCAGGTGTTTGGGATACAAAGGCAAAAATGAAACTTAGTGTCTTAAAGGATCTTTATTTGGACTGAGTTGGTTATACAGGTATTCCTTCCATGTTCTAGGGGCCTTTGAAATCTGAAAAATCCATGTAAAATTTTTTGTCCTTCTGTTTGTATCAGAGAAATCTGAATTTCTTTTTCTTTCTTTTATGGGATGTTTACAGTAAAAGAAATTGTATATATTTTTGGTAATAAAAGATAAAATATGTTGATGTTATATAACACCATACATATATTTTATGCATTCCTGAGTTTCTAAACATTTTTCTGTGTTGTCTGCTGGCTTTCTCCTATCATCTACAGCTTCTGCAAAACTCCCTCAAAATTCTTATTTAATTTCTTATGACAACTTGCAATATTTCAAAACCATCATGGGGAAAGTAACAATGTGGGAGGAATACTTGGATAATGTTGTGCAGGATTATAGATTTCAAGTTGGTAGATATCCTGGAGATTATTTAGTTTAATCCCTTCCTTTTATGGATGATATTTTAACTTACAGTGTTTTACATTTATTATCTGCTTCAGTTTTCCTAACAACCAAGAGAGGTGAGTAGTGCTAGAGGTTGAAACCAGTCCTTAGAGAAGATGTGACTCCTTCAAGGTCACATAGCTAATAAATGTCAAGAACTGAGGTTCGAACCTAGGTTTTCTGATTCCCAGATCAATGATTTTGAACTTCATAAAAGGCTTCTCAAAAAATGACCTGGCTGTGCTGGTATCAGTTTTTTGGGACTTAGGGTGATCCGACACACAAGGCGCCTTTGTGCTAGCCACCTTAGGTTCCTGGAACACCCTCCTTTCCCATTTCTACCCATGGAAATCCTTTTTTCCACCTCTTCCACCTGAATAGTTATTTCTTCTGCTTCAAATTTTTTTATGGCACTTTGGCTGTCTCTCTCTCTCTTGCCCACATTATAATCTACTTTGGAGAATCCAATTGCAATGCCATTATTATTATGATATTATTGATTATATCTATTGCATTCTTTTTTATCAGAAGGAGCACTAGTTTTGTAGCCAGAGGACCTCTGTTCAAATTCTTTTTCTGTCACCACCTGTGTGATTTCAAGCAAATCATATAGTCTCATTTGATCTCAGTTTTTATATCTGTAAAATTAGAGGATTGGACTAAATGACTTTTGAGATCCCTTTCGTTATTAGACTATAAGTTCCTTGAGGAAGACCTTATGGACTAATTCATATTTCATCTTTGTATCCCTTGTATCTCACACGCAGATATTAGATGTTTATTTAATTTAAATATTGACTAAATTGAAATCTTGGAAATCATAGTAAATGGTTAACAAATACATATGGAAGCATGGAAGTCCACGCAGAATCTAGAAAAAAGTGTTAGAAAGAAAGTATTGACTAAGTAGTTTAGGTAGGATTGTCATTTTAATTACATTGGCTCTGCCCACCCATGAACAATTAGTGTTTCTACAATTATTTAAATATGACCTTATTTGTATAAAAAAGTGTTTTATAATCATGTTCATGTAGTTTCATGGTTTATTTTGATAGATATACCTATAGGTATTTTATTTTCTCTTTGGTTAGTTTAAATGGATTATCTCTTACTTTCTGTTCTTGCAGGACCTTGTTGGTGATACAAATGTAAAGATCCAAGTTTTTAGAATAAGAATTCACTAATTGGTAAACATTTTTGGGAAAATTGAAAAGCAAACTGGCAGAAACTAGATACAGACCAACATCTTACAGCATTTACCAAGAGAAGATTAAAATGGATATATAACCTAGGCATAAAGGGAGACCTCATAAACAAATTAGACAAATAGGGAACATTATAAGATTTATAGATAGGAGAAGAATTTATGAATAAACAAGAAATAGAAACCAATGTGATATGTAAAATGGATCATTTTGAATTTTGAAGTTGAAAAGTTTTTGTACAAATAAAACCAAATATAGTCAAGATTAGAAGGAAAGCAGTAAGTTTGGAAAAATTTTTTATAGACAGTTTCTTGGATACAGGTCTCATATTTAAAATTTATAGAGAATTTTGTCAAATATATAAGAATGTGAGCCATTCCTCAATTGATAAATGGTCAAAATATATGAACAGATACTTTTGGGATAATAAATTCAAAGCTATTTATGTGTATATATTTACATGAAAATGCTCTACATGATTATTGATTAGAGAAATGCAAATCAAAACAGCTCTGAGATGTCATCACCCACCTATAAGATTGGCTAAAATAATAAAAGAGCAAAATGTTACATTTTGGAAGGGATATGGAAAAAAGGGAACACTAATATACTATTGATCTAACTGTGAAATGATCTAAACCATTTTGGAAAGAATCTGGAATTACATTTAAAGTGTTATAAACACTGTCTATATATCTTTTGAACCAGCAATATCACTACAAATTTTATTTCCTAAGGTAATCAGGGAAAAAAAGAAAAGAACCATTATATGTTCTAAAATATTATAGCAGCTCTCTTTGTGGTGGCAAAGAACTGGAAACTGAAGGGATACCCATAAATTTGGGAATGGCTAAATAAGTTGTGGCATATGATTGTGATGGAATATTATAACACCATAAAAATGACGAACAGATTAATATTGGAAAAACATGGACTTACGTGAAATTATGAAGATTGAGACAAGAAGAATAAAGCGAACATTATATACAAGAGAAATATTGTTTGAAGAATGACTTGTGTGTATCCATCTACAGAGAAAGCAGATAATAGAAATAAATAAGATATATTTACTATTTATCAAATAATGCCTTCTCTAATGGGGGAGGGTAAGGAGAGAAGGGGGTAAGTGGATATTTTAATGTAACAAACAAATTAATTAATTTAAAAAAGACAGCATCTTTTAGTGTGTCTCTGTAGATGATATTCATACTTTGGGGTGATTTCTAGGGTATTTTCTAATTCAGCAGTTCTATGATTTTATTATATTATGCTCTTGCTTTATCCAAAAAGAGAATGCTTTGATTCTGGGTGACTGATATCGGTTTTGAGCCAGAAATATCACTAGAGCCAGAAATATCACTAGGAAGGCCATTTATCAAGCTATCCTTACCTCAGTGGAAAGATTCCTTAAAAACATCCAACTCTCTCTGTTCTCTTTGCTAAATCACCTGATCTAGGGTCAGCACGGGCACTGATTGATTTTGACTTATAAAACTGAAAAACAATGATGATTGTGATTACCAAGACAAATATTCTCATCTAGAAATCAAGAATTGATTTGATTTTGATACAATCTCTGTTGTGTCGGAGTTCAGTTTTTTTGGCCACCAATAAGTCAGAAGAGTAGCAAAATCACTGGTTTGGGGTCAGGCCAGCATTTTTCTGCAACTTATAGAGAGTTGCCTTGAGCAGTGGTTTTAAACTTAGGTAGAAACAAGGGGACAATAAACTGTACCCAAGGATCCCTGCAGACTACATATTGCTCATTGACATAAATCTTAAAGCACTAAATAAATAACAATGACACCAGGCTATCTTTTTATATATAAATCTTAAAGCACTCTATAAATGTGAGTTACTACTGCTCTTGCTGTTTTTTAAGAAAGCCTGGAGTCGGTAGAGAGATGGTTTTGAAATTGGGAAAACCCCTGTTTATGGTCTGCCTCAGACAAATACTAACTCAGGACAAGTCACTTCATTTCTGGCTGTTTTCAGACCAATTTCTAATATTTCAATTTTGGCAATAATTGGTGCTCTCCTGTGGTAGTGGGACTTCCCAGCCCAAATGAAATCCCCTCCCCCAAACCCAACCAACTAAACAAACCCAGTGGTATTAGCAGGAGACACCATTTATCAATGACTAGATTGGTTGACTTTTAATGTCAGAAAGGTTAGAATGGCTGGCACTTCTGAAGTTATGCTTCTTTTCAAAGAAGTCAAGAAATTTTTTCTATTCTGAGGAGAGAGCACTCTAAATAGCAATTTTGTGCCTGGAACAAGTCTCTTGCAGAGTAGTAAATGATGGAAGGACTAGCCAAGGATCAAAGATTGGCCATAGTTGCAAGAGGTAAGGAGTGGAGTTAACTGTCATGGGGAGAAGGACAGCATCTTTTCTATGAGGGGACCAAAAAGATTGGGCAGTTGGAGAACTGGGATGTTGTTCAGTTGTTTCAATTATATCCAACTCTTTGTGAACCTATTTGGGGTTTTCTTGGCAAAGGTCCTGGGACAGATTGCCATTTTCTTCTCCAGCTCATTTTCCAGATGAGAAAACTGAGGCAAATAGGGTTGAGTGACTTGCTCAGGGTCACATAAGTCATGATATTCAACAGCACTGCTGATCAGCATACTTTTCCTACCACAGATCACCCCTTGCCTCCTCTTGCCCCTGGCACTTCCTTGACAATTGGCCATTGTGACCAATAAATTGAGAGGGCATAGGTAGCACCTTCCAAAATTTACTCTTCCCATTCCAGTTCCTTTACCGATCTCTTTTGGTAATTGTACTCAAAAGTTTTTACAAATTGCTTAGGGGCACTAAGGATAAATGACTTGCTCAGGGTCTCAGTCAGTCTGAGTGAAAAGTAGGACTTTAATATGAGTTTTACTAACACTGAAGTTCTCTCTCTAGCCACTGAGATAAGCTGTCTTTCCTCACCTTTGTTTGTTTTTATGACTTCAATAAAACCTATTTTTAACATGGCAGGTGTCCTGATTGAGTTTAGTGACTAGAAACAACAGAGGGATCAATTAGTGTAAGAATAAAGATTAATATCCATATACTTCAAGAATTATATTTAATAAGATTTATTAATAATAACTAAAATAAAAAAGCTAGTATAAAAAGGGTGCTAACCAAGCCACAGTCATGAGAAAAGACCAAAATACGGGCTTCCAGTTATTATGGGGAAAACCAGGGAAGTTGACTTAAATATTAAATGTGGGCTCAGTGGGGTGGATAGGAGACAGGAAGGAAGGAAGGAAGGTAAGACTTTACAAGCCAGGGAACCAGGTTTAACTATAAGGGGATTGACCGCTGACATAAATGGCAGTTAATCCTGGCTAACTGTCACTTTGCCCCACCCAGCCTGGAATAATTTCCGAGTATTGAATACATACAATGAGAACATAAAAGTATAAGGAATCTCACAGGGAAACAGTTTAATTATAATATGAGGGAATAGGAAAGGGGGTTAGGTGAAGCTATGACTAACTACCCAGGACTGGAGTCAAAAGGGGTAAGATCCTTAGCTAACCTGTCTACTGCCAGGTTTTGACAGCTTGGCTATGGACCTGAGGAAGGGGGGCTTGAATTTGGGGTCTCACAACTGCTCCAGAGATGTTATCAGGATACTAGGAACCAACACCTCCACAGCCGATGATCCAAAGTGACCAGGTAGGGAGAGATGTCTGCAAACTGTCCACCAGATCATAGGCCACTTCCCTACTCAGAGTTGACTTGCAGGATTGATGTCTTCTGACTTTTCAACCTTCACCACTCTCCATGATCCCAGGTCAAAAAGGGACTACAGATAGCACTTCTGCTCTGAACCCCTCACAGCACAGCAGTCTGTCTCTTCCTCAGCTCTCTCCTCCTACCCCCTGCTTTCTATTCAGGATGTCCATGACTTCTAGCAAAGGCTCTCCCTAACATGCTTACACAAATCTGCTTTTAAACTATAACTATTATACAGTAAACTTATAAATATTAAGTGAAGACACTACATGCACAAAGGGAAAAGCATTTTGTGTAATGTAGTTCAGGGGTTCAAGATTTTCTAATTATACATTCCCCCTTGTGATCCTTTTGGGAGATCAGCCTCCCCAAAGGGATCATTTTAAATAAAATCAACTTTAAAACTTTAAAGATTTTTAACTAAGGGTAATTTTGGGTAATATAGTTCAGGGGTTCAAGATTTTTTAATTACACATTAGAATGCAATCTCCCTTGTATCATGGTCATCTGTCCTACATCTACACATCCTCTGGGGATGGTAATAGAGTGAGGTGCTGACTTATAGATATTATCCTGGAAACTTCTTTGAATCAGTGTTTGTTGGCCTAGAAAACCAAATGAACATTGACTTAACCTATTGATTTTCAAGGCCAGCCCTATATTTCTTTGCTCTTGAAATATTCTGGTTGCTATTTTCCAGAAAATCTCTTGTCCCTGAACATTTGTTCCTTCTCAGTATGATTTTCTTTGATAGAGTGAAGCTGGCTTTTTATTTTCAGCTCTATTACCAATGTTATGTTTTTTTTTTTTTACCCTTGTACTTCGGTGTATTGTCTCATAGGTGGAAGATTGGTAAGGGTGGGCAATGGGGGTCAAGTGACTTGCCCAGGGTCACACAGCTGGGAAGTGGCTGAGGCCAGGTTTGAACCTAGGACCTCCTGTCTCTAGGCCTGGCTCTCAATCCACTGAGCTACCCAGCTGCCCCTAATGTTATGTTTTAAAACCATCATTTGTTTACTCTTGGTGGGAGCCTTGATTGTGCACTCCCAAGACAAGTCCAATATTCCTCTTATGATTTCAGGATTCTTAGCATTCTGATAGCTTGTATACATTGTTTATCTGGGTTCTAGTACATGCCCGCAATATGTAAAACCTATAAAAGAGAACTGGCTAGTTGGGCCTGAGGGAAAGGAAGAAGCTTGTAAAAAAACAGCTAAAATGAGTTCTTGGATGGCCTTTTGTTCCTTTTGGATTGTTCAGGCTTTAGGAATGGTCATCCATTGCCCATTTCCCAGAAAGAAATTCTTCTTGTCCTCTGAATTCCTAGTGCACCTTATTCCTAGGGATATGGTGGAGCTGGCACAAACTGGTTATTGGAAACCCATTTTTAAATTTTCAGTGTGAGTATTTACATACCAGAAGTGGGTAAACCAATAAAAATGAGGGTTTAAGGGGCAGATAGGTGGCTCAATGGATAGAAAGCCAGGCCTAGAGACAAGAGTTCTTAGGTTCAAATCTAGCCTCAGATACTTCCTAGCTGTGTGACACTTTTTTAAATCATTTAACCCCAATTGCTTAGCCCTTATGCCTCTTTTGCCTTGGAAACATACTTAATATTGCTTCTAAGATAGATGATAAGGGTTTAAAACAACAATAATGAGGATTTAATTAATTGTCTTGTTAATTGTTTAGACTAAACAGTTATCAAGACAATGTTAATAATGCTGATTAAATTTTAAAGAACATTATGCACATATTTCCCCCCTGAAGTCAGTTGTTAATCACTGACCAGCATACCACTACTCATACCTTTCTAATGTACCTTTGCATTATTTGTGTCCAACATTTTATCATTCTTAGTGGGAGGGATTTTTAAGGGCATAGTTTGTGTTTTTTAATCATCTCTGTAGCTCACAGAATATCTAGCATATGGTGTCTTTTGAATAGATATTCAAGTATTTGTTGCATCAAATTTGATTTGGATTTCAAATTTCAAATTGGATCCAAATTTCTTGGAGGCTAGAGAAAACATTGAGCAACTAGATGGTACAGTGGAGAGTTCTGGGCTTGAAGTCAGGAAGACTCATCCTAATGAGTTCAAGTCTGGCCTCAGACATTTACTAGCTGAGTGATGTGGGAAAGTAATTTAACCCTATTTGCCACAGTTTACTCATATGTAAAATGATCTAGAGTAGGAAATGCAACACTCTAATATCTTTGATAAGAAAATCCCAAATGGGGTCAGAATGAGCCAGACATGACTACACAACAGCAACAATGGGAAAGCAATGGAATTTTTGCTGATTTATCAAAGACAATCCTTTGGAATGGTTTATAAGCATCCTTTATCTTTTTTTTTTGCTATTTTTAAACATAAATTTTTATTGATATCTTTGTTTTTTATATCACCAGAATTTTTCCCAGAATTCTGCTCCCAACCCCATTGGGAGAGCCACCTCATATAACGATATTTTTAAATGAGAAGAAAGAAAAATGGGAAGAAGATATAAAATCCACAAAACTGATGACTATTTAAAAAAATGTGAAATATTTACAATGTACCATAGTTGTGGACCTCCCACCTATACAAAGTAGTAGAGTAGAATTTAATTTCTTTTCTTTGAAGACATGCTTGATTTTTTGTAATTTTATAATATTTACTTGTTCTTCTGTTTACATTTTTATAATCATTTCTTTTTTTGGGGAGTTCTATTTAGTTTACTCTGCATTAGAATGTGTAAATCTTTCTATCCTTCTCCATGTTCATCATATTTATCATTTCCGGCATTTATTTCATTTTAAATGATTTTATTTCCTTCCAATTACCTATAAAAACAATTTTGAGTTCCAAATTCCCTCCCTTCTTTTTACCTTTCCTCTCTCATTCACTTCCACTCTTCCCTTTCCTTAGATGGTAAACAATTTAATACGGATTTTACATGTTTTGCATTTATTTCTAAAGATAAATGCACTTCCATCTTATAATTCCACAACAATGCTGCCTTTTCTGACTCATTAAATATCCTTACTTAAATACATACTATTTGAGATGTAGAGTAGATTGAGTACAATGGAAATAGGGATTTGATTATGGGAACAAATTGTTTTTACTGAGATAAGAAATGATATAATCCTCAAGTAGTGACCCAAGAATACATGATAAGCATAGCTTCCTGTGGTCTTCACATTTATAAGCTCAGAGATCTCAAGTGGAGGAAACTCCCATGCAGTTAAGGGTTCTACCATGTCTGATGAAGCAGGTGAGATGACCGTTAAATACTCCTTAGGTGACGTCTCCATTATTAATAATCTCTTAGCTGAAAGCCTATGCCTGACGTTTTCTCCCTGGACAGGTTTGACTTGACTACAGTTTTCATAACTTAACTTGAAAGAGCTTAAATTAATTTTCAACCTACCATATGTAAACATATCACAAAAATCTAAAATGCAATAATATTATGATGTGATTTGCCCAGCTTAAAGCCTTATGTGATTAAAAAATCATAACAATAGAATTATTGTTTAAAAAAGTTTACTAGAATTCTCTTCTAATGCCTATTATGGCATGGGGGTGCTCCATGATTCTTGTGGAAGCTATGCCAGAGGAACCCTTATTCTGGCTAAAGCTACTAAGTTGAGAAGAGTTAGATATGGTTCTGGTGATGAATTCTTCTCAGAACTTGTTAAATTTTAAGAAGTGTTGGTACCTGGTTGGCCACTGAGTAAGACATTTTTGGATCTTAGGAAATCATATTGTAGTCACTTATCCTAAAATAGAGTAGATACTGCAGTCTTACCTTGATGAAGAGAATATGCACATTGATCCATTATAGGTTCTTGTGGTAGTGCAGGATGAATGCATATATCAGTGATTCCCAAAGTGGGTGCCACTGCCCCCTGGTGGGTGCTGCAGTGATCCAGGAGGGTGGTGATGGCCACAGGTGCATTTGGGGGCAGTGAATAACTGTAAGGGGGTGGTGATAGTATGTGACAGGGGGCACTAAGTAATATTTTTTCTGGAAAGGGGGAAGTAGGCCAAAAAAGTTTGGGAACCACTGGCATATATCAACCACATATTCCTGTGTATCTTTAAATACTCTAGATCTGGCGGAAATGCTCAAAGAAAACTTTAAAAAGAAAGGCAGGTACAAGCAAGTCAATTTCCTATCAATTTAATATGGCAGAAAGTATGCCTACCTGGCAATCAGGAGAAGGATTTATTCTGTTCTGCCACAAAAGAGCAGTATGGCAGTGGGGGAGTCCCTTGAAGTCTCTGGGCATCAGTTTCCTCATCTGTAAAATGAAATGATGAGTGGACTTGGTAAACTTTAAGCTTCCTCATAGCTCTAAGATGCTATAATTCTGTACTGGTATTTAGCCAAAGGTAGCTTCATTTCCCTTCTTCCTTTAACTGCCAGTCAATGTGAATGGTCTTTGAAATCCTTTTTAAGCCAAGTTCTGCCACTCTGTCACTGTCGCTGAAATTCTCTATCCATAGATAGTCAGTACTCAACATTCCCATTTACCTACCTAGAGGGTGAAATGCTAATGGTGTGAAAAATCAGTCTCTGCATCTGCTGGGACTCTTTCTAGGAAATGAATCACAGATGCCCAACGTCTGCCCTCTTCCACATAGGGCTTTTGGGCTCCTGCAGATGTGGAAATTTTGCAGTTATTAGTTAACTGAAAGGTTAACCTCCCATTTCTCCATGTCCCTAACTTTCATGCAGAGTAAGAATCTGTCCATCTTTCTTCCCAGAGATAAGCATCACAATGATTTAAATGGTCTTTTAGGAGCAATCCACTTAATTTTTACCTCTCACATCTTTAAATTTAATTAGCATGATCACTTAATAAGAGCTGTTTATCTTTACTATAATTCAAAGTCTTTAGAGCTAGAGAAAATAGTTATCTCATCATCATCATCACTATTTAAGTCTTACAGATTTGCTTATTGAAATGAAGGCAGTTTGGGACCAGTTCATTACCATCAAAAATTACAGAAGTGCTTTAATGAAGGACTTTGCACTTAGCGATCAATGCAGGAAGATATGGCAAAAACAGTGTAACATATCACAATACTTTCAATATATGACCTGGTGGCTACTAGATACCAGAAACTTGTAAGCTTTCTTGAACTGACAAGACTACAAATCCCCATCTTATAAATATAGACCACAGAATCTCCTTGACAATTTATTGCATTAACAAAGATGAAAGTCTTGCGCACAAGTGCCTTGACATGGCATTGATTCGTTAACATTTTATAAATACTCACAATTTTCAAGATAAGAAGAAGCTTTCTCACGTATCAGTGGAAGAAACCATATGAGAATAGTTAAGTATCAGTGATATCTTTGGGAAATGATCTGTTATCATTGCTGTTGTCCAACTGGAGAGATGTTCCTAAATTCATTCCAGTGAGTCTACAGAGAAGAACTTAAATACCAAAAATTTGCATTCAGTTGTCAGAAGTAGCTATTTTTCTCACACATATAGTAGTCTGTAGAACATTAAATATAAGGAAATAATAGCCAAATCAGTAAGTAAAAAGGAATAATAGTAGAGGGGGTTGTCCTAGAACAATTTCAAAGTTAATTCTTCCCTAAAATCAAAAGAATGAGATGAAGAATAATTATAACAATAGTCTTTATTTTTATGGATTTTTTAAGTTTTGTAGCACATTTTACATATATTTTCTCATTTGAGCCTGACAGCAATTCTGAGAAGATAAAGCGAGTGTTTCTATGCACATTTACAGATGAATAAACTCAGGCTCAGTGAGATTGAATCAGCTGTCTAAGGTCATATTGATTGAAAATGTGAAAGGTGGAATCTGAACTCAAATCTTTCTGACTTTGGGTTTAGTTCCTTTTCCATTACAACATGCTCTCTCTTTTGTGGAGTTAAGAGAAAGCTATGGCTTAGAGAGCCAAAAATCCCCTTGGTTTTACAGAGGAGCAAATGGAGTCCGAAGAAGCAAAATGATTTACCTAAGGTCACACTGGTAGTAAGTATTAGGATTTGAACTCAGGTATTTTGATGGGAAATCAATGATCATTTTACCATAACACCATTCCTCTTAATCATTAAAATAAAATAGGATAGCTTTCTTTGGAGATTTCACTTCCATTTCTAGATAAATTTTCAGTAAAATTCACTCCAACAGCATGCTGAGATCTCTGCATTAGGAGAAGGAAGACCCGAATTTGAGTTCTGGCTCTATTGCCACTAGTTTATATGACCATGGGCAAAGCAGTTGGGCTTTATTAGCATTGATACCTATCTCTATTGTGGATTTTATTAAGTAACCTTCCTCTTTTCTCCCCTTCCCTTACTCCTATCTCATCAGGGTACTCCTGAGTACCTGTCAGAGAATTCCTATTTAATATTTAATCATATATTTAAAACAAAACCAAGCCATTTGTAGAGATCACATCACATTGCTTGACCCCATCCCTGGTAAGTATTGTTCTGGAACTTTGGGAAGCATGTGAAAAAATGCATAATTCCTATTTTTCCAATTCTATACTTTTCATAGATCTATAAAATCCAGTTTCTTCAGTATTCTATTCAAATCTCTAACTTCTTTGTTTATCTTTGCTATTTTATGATTGTAAGATCACTGCTCTTTTTAATTGCAATTCAATTAACTTTTTCTTGATACATTTAATTGCTTTGACTTTAGGTACGGAAATGGTCAATATTGCAAGCAAGCAAGCAATTAGCATTCAAAAAGTGCTTACTGCATGCCAGACACTGTGCTACATATATTACTGATAGGCAGAACTCAGTTGTGTCCTTAGGCGGCTTATATTTGAAAAGGACAGATATGTAAACAAGTAGATACATATGATATATGTATACAGTGAAAGTGGGAGGTAATTTCAGAGGAAAAACAGGTGGTTAGGGAACTAGCAAGGTAAGATTTGTACAGTCTTAAAAAAAAGGCAAGGGAAAAAAACCCAGAGGTGAGGATGTAGAGCATTCTAAACCTGGGAAATTCTGAGCCAGTAAAATGAAGTTAGGGAGATTGAGTTTCATGTGTGAGGAACATGAAAAAGGTCAGTATTGCTCAATTATAGACTACACAGAGGAGAGTAAAGTGTGAAAAAAATTGGAAAACTAGGGAAGAATAATAGTTTATATAATTTCCATAATAGTAATAATTTACATAAGCACTTAGAGGCTTCCAAAGTGACATTTATTGTCTCATTTGATAGTCACAGTAACTTTTGTTAGGAAGGTCCCTTTATTATTCCCATTTTACAGACAAAGAAACTGAAGCTTTGGAAGGTCAATTGATTTTCCTAGTATCACATTATGTCTTATTATGTCTTTATGATTACAGATCCAGCATTCGATCTGCTATGCCACCTACATGCTTTTGTTTTACTGTCAATGTTTTTTTTTTTTAATTTTTAAATTTTTTTCCAGATTACCTGAAGAGACAATTTTAATAATTATTTTTGGACATTTGTAATCATAGTTCTCTCCCTCTCTCCATCTTTCCCCTCCTTGAGATGGAAGATAATAAGACATAGGTTGTACATATGCTATCATGTAACCCATATTTCCATGCTCATTATGTTGTGTTAATGGTACTTCTTTTTAGAAAAAAAATTAAAATTTTAAATTTTAAATTTTTTCCATTGTTCCATGATTAATGTTCTCTCCTCATTCTTCCCCCCTCCTGGAGTTGACAAGCAATTCCATTGGGTTATATATATGTATTATATAATATATATAAAACTATCACTCAAATCCGTTTCCATATTATTCATTTTTGTAAAAGAGCAGTCCTTTAAAATCACAACCTTAAATCCTATACCCATGAAAACTAGTGATAAAGCACATGTTTTTGTCTGGATTTCTACTCCCATAGTTCTTTCTCTAGATGTGGAGAGCATTCTTTCTCATCAGTCCCTCAGAATTGTCCTGAATCTCAATGGACTTCTTAGCAAAATATAATTTCCTTAGCATAATATCGACAATATAGTTTGTTTCTCTTATTGCTTCCTAATTTGATTCTAGATTTCCTCAATATTATTACTAATATTCTGGGTTTTCTGGAGTTAGTTGAATTTAATTCATTATTCTAATTCTACATTTATTCATTAGGTGTTTCCCTTAGGAAGCATATTATTAGGTTTGGTTTTTTAATCAGTTCAATGAACCATTTCATATTGGAATTAAATACATTGAAACTCAAAGTATTCTAATAGTCCATTGGATCTGTGATTTAATAGATATCAGTTTCTCTTCCAATGATGAAAAGTCATTAATGCTTGCCCCATCTTATGTGACTTTCATGTGTCCTTCTGTAAATGCATCACAGGCTCAGTGTCTTCCATGTGCTCTTTTGACAATGCATAGATAGCAATTAAATACTTGAGTTTTCCATTAGTTATTCCTCTGTCTCACCATGTAACCCACTTATCTCCCCCACCTCCCTGTTTGTATGTTTATCTATGTAACATCTTTGGTTCTTCTGTATAATTTCTCACTTGTGGTGTATTTAGCAGGTCTTCACCCACCATAAATCTTGCCATTGCTCTTTTGGTGACCTTTAAATTCATTTATTCTGAAATTATAGTATTCCAAGACTTGCAGCCAGAATTATTACTGAAAAGTTTTTGGAATTTTGGAAATTTGGAATATTGGTGCTAAAAGATTGGACTTTGTTTCAGGGAGAAGATTGACATCCTTGGAATGACTGCAGTTTTCCAAAGGTAGTCCAACTTACTTTCTCTATTCAGTTGTGTACCCAGATGGTTGTCGAACTTTTATGTACTGATGTACTCTTCAGGTTTTCTCTCCAAGGATATATCATCAAATAGACAACAGGCAATACACATCATAGGGACAGCAAGGTGGTTCAATGGATAGAGTATTGGAGTTGGAGTCAGGAGGACCCAAGTTAAAATCCTGCCTCAAATACTAGCTATGTGACCCTAGGTAAGTCATTTATCTTCTCTTTACCTGGGTTTATCTCTCTGTAAATGAGGATATTAATGACATACCTACCTTGTAGAGCTGTTGGGATGATACAGTGACATGATATTTGTAGAGCACAATAAAAAAAAAACAACCTTACCTTCCATCTTAGAATCAATGTTGCGTGTTGGTTCCAAGGTAGAAGACCAGTAAGGGTTAGGCAATGGAGATTAAAAGACATGCCCATTGTCACATAGCTAGGAAGTATCTGAGGTCAGATTTGAACCCAGAACTTCTAATCTTCAGAAGTGGCTCTCAATCCACAGAGCCAACCAATGCTGTCTGTAGAGCACATTTGTCAACCTCAAGGTGCTACATAAGTGCCTATTATTATTAATTATTGTTATTACTATTACCACCACTACCATTCAAGGTAATAACAATCAAACTTGATTTTCCAGGTTGGTGAAGTGATTATATCATATCATTATACAATATGGTTGATAGAACTATGGGATGTTTAATCTGGGGAAGAGAAGACTTCATTATGACATAGCAGTCTTCTTAAAGGGCCATCTGGCAAAAAAAAAGGAATAATTCAGGGAGCAGTAGGATAGAAAATCAAATTAAGATTTACGAAGAGTCAAATTAAGATTTAATATAAAGGAAATTTTTGTAAGAATTATAGTTGACCAAAAGCTTCTCTTCTCACTGGGGATTAGAGAGAGGTTTTCAAGCAAATGTTGGAAAAAACTTGCCAAGTGTCTTATTGAGGGGATTATTGTTTAGTAATGAGTTGAACCAGATGGCCTCTTGGATTCTGCAATTGCTCCTTAGGTTTAGCACTTTAATATGGCATGATGAATGATATTGCAAAATGGACATAGAAATATATTTTGAACAGAGATAAATTAGTTGGGGACGACCAATCTACAGCTCCGGAGTCTGTGCTCAGATAAATAAAAGGGATATGTATGTCAACTCTATGCCCAGAATGTCTGAACTAATTCATTTTAGGTGAGTCTCAATGGACATATTTTTCTGTTGATTAAAATAGTTGATTTATTGCCTTCTGGTTACTGCTTACTAATTAAACTCACATAAGTATGTAAGTATACTTCCTACTTATGCTTAACTTTTCCCTGTATTTCTAATATGGATAAGGAGAAATTGAACTTATTAAAGTATGGGCTCTGAAGTCTCGAATGAAAAATACAGTCCTTTTTGAAAAAGTATACATGAAGAAGAGAACTTAAAATATCCACAAAAGTATAACATAGAGCAGACTGTTGTTTTCTAGATGAATATCGCTCATTTACTATGTGTCATCCCAGTCACAAGTGGATCACCCG
This sequence comes from Gracilinanus agilis, assembly GCF_016433145.1. NCBI lineage: Eukaryota > Metazoa > Chordata > Mammalia > Didelphimorphia > Didelphidae > Gracilinanus > Gracilinanus agilis. The sequence goes on from NC_058131.1 coordinate 633,469,110, forward strand.
ACTATATGTGGACAGGTTATGGTACTGTGATTGAGAGTGACCCTGGTTACAGTAAAAGGAAATGAGAAATTACTGAGGGATGTAGGGATTAGAGGTAGGTCCCTGTCAGGACAAAGGATAGATTTAGGAGGAGGTACAGTATAAATAAGATAGAAAGATAGGAGATGATGAGATAAGGGAATTTCAGTGTTTGAACATGGAAATGGAGCCCTTGTGGTGATGGAGTGATCAAGAGTGAAGATCATCCCTGTGTGTTGCTGAAATGGGTCAGATGAAGATTGAGTAGAACTGAGGGGGTTCTCAGCCTGTAATGTGCTCTTTTGTAGTGTCTCTGGCTTCCTTCAAGTGCTACCTTCTATTTAAATCTTTTTCCTCATTCAAGTTTCTTAATGTCCTTCCACTTAGGAATTTGTATGTATGCTATATTTACTTAATTGGGTACATGGTATTTCCTCCCAATAGAAATTAAGCTCCTTGAGAGCAGAATTTTAATTATTCTCAGTTCAAAATGGTGCCTCATAAGTAATAAATGCATAGCAAATACTTGTGGAGACAAGCCCATTTACTCTTCCCTCTACCTCCAGAGCACTGGCTTTGTTTCTGGTGCTGTTAGCCATTGTGGAGGGAAGTGATCATTGTGGAAAAAGGGCTTACCATATCTATGAATAACCAAGTATTGATCCAATGCCACCAGTGGGAAGGGAAGTCTGAGAGCCCTGGAAACAACAGTGCCTTCAGATGATGATTCTTACTTCCAGCCTTGCTCTAGTAGTCATTAGAGAAGAGAAATCCTTATGAAGAAGAGGTCCACCATCCCTGCTATTGCCACCACTATCAATTATTGAGCAACTGCTATCAGAAGTAGGCAAACCAGTGTAACTGAAGCAGAAAGGCATCTCAAGGGAAAGAAAGAAGGTTCAGAGCACCTTGAGAGCCACTCCTCTGATGCCCTTTTGCATGCAACCCAAGAGATCTAGGAATAATCAGGCTCCCTAGACCACTATCCCTGTTCCTAGATGGTCCTTCCATCCAATGATGGAAGTGACCTTTGTGGAAAAGGGGTCTGCCATCCCTGCCACCACCAATACCCCCACCTCTGACCAAAAAGGGAAAGTCAAATCAAGATCCCCAGGAAAAACAACAACCCCTAAATTACTGGACCTCCTTCCAGCCTGATCTCCACAGCTTTAGTGTGGAAAACAACCTTGTGGAGATGTAACCTAGTAACTTCCTCTACAGGTACTGCAATGCCCCAATCTCCTTTTAGTCATAACTACTGAACAAGCTTTAGCCAGAAGCCTTCAGATAGTTCAACTTTGGAAATGGAATTGGTTTTTATTAATGGAAATATGATTAAAGAAAATGTATTACAATCCGTTTAGCCATTATATCCTAAAGACCACTGGGCTTTCCCATTTGACTTGTGTGATTTCCTGTTGTTAGAATGTGAGCTCTTTAAAGGCAGAGACTAGCTTCGTTTTCTATTAGTAATCTCTGAGGGCTGAATATACACACAGAAAAGCCCAGTGCACATAGTAAGTGCTTAATAAATGCTTCATCATTATTCATTATTGAATCAATGGATGAATCGCTTTATCTCATGTCTTTGTTTCTAAATTTAAAAACCAATCACTATTAATAATCAAATTATCTGAATAATAGAGACTGCTCAAGGTCTATTAATTTAAAGATCTTAGGAGAAACAGAATTGGCAGCATTGAAACCACAACAGCATCCCTGAAGTAGTTTATTTGCATGTGAAATCTAATTTAAAATAATTGCTTTCTGTCAAAAGTAGTAATTTCATATTTCTTTAACATAGGCATGAAAACAAATTCTATTCCAGATTCCTAGAGCCTAAAGAAATTAGGACAGTTCTATAACGAAAGCTAGGCAGCAATATCCCTTTCCCACTGTTTTTTTTTAAATATGATTTTCAAGGAAATATGCATCTATAAAGGCACTATGCCTTTGTTAGAGCATCCTCTCAGGTTTGAAGTGAGATGATAATAAAAGAGATGGAAGGAAGGGATGGTAGTAATAATAGCTAACATATATTGTGCTTACTATGTACTAGGCAGAGCTATTTTATAATTATTATGCCATTTTGGCCTCATGACAACCCTGGGAGATAGGTGCTATTATATCCCCATTTTATAGATGAGGAAATTAAGGCAATCGGAGGTTAAGTGACCTGCTCAGGGTCACATAGCTAGTGTCTGAGTTCAGATATGAACTCAGGTCTTCCTGAGTAGACCTAGTTCTCTACTTACTCACTGTGCTACCTACCTGATATTATTGAGTTTTAATAGGGTTACATAACTCTTATGGATCAAACTGAATTTCTGGGTTCAAGAGATTTTTTGAAAATGATTAATAAATTGTTTTAAGTAGGTGGGATGAAATGGAGGAAGTATAGTAAAAAAGTTGTCAATGAAGTAATATCTTTAGACAATAACACTTTTAGAGGGTTTCACAATAAATTTAAAAGGTGGGGAGGTAGAGATAAAAAGGATCTTTGACAAACTATAGTGTATCCAGAGGAAGGTGATGAAAATTGTAAAGGGGTATGGAAATCATATAACATGTGAATTGCTTGTAGAAACATTAGCTATGTCCAAAAATGCTTGTCTCTTTCTTTATCTTGAGTTTATTACTTCTCTGTCAGGAGGCAGCATGCTTCTTAACTGGTTCTCTGGAATTATGGTTGGTCATTGTGCTGATGAATCCTTGTTTATGCCAATGGAGAGCACATTCCGACAGGTCTACCAGCCTGGAAAGGCTTTGAATCCAACAACAGACTGGATGTCTTTCATCTGAGGATGAACCTAATTACTATAAAATTGGCTTCATGAACTCCTAGGAACTGCACCAGCTCCTAAGAGCGATAGAAGTTGTGATCTTCATTGGTGCACATTGATAAAATAATGGATCATTGAATTTGCACTGTTTACTTTCTCTATTCTGCCCCCTAAAACTCTTTATCTTGGAAGTTCATTCTAGCTCTGGAATTCACACATTGGAAGTATCTGCCACCTTTTGTAGCTTCTCCCTTCTCCATCTAATTAGATGAGTCTTCCTATGACCTCCATTTAAAGGAAGGTTCTGAAGCCAGCAGTGCCTCCAAACTACAGTTCCAACTCTTGGCTTTCTCTGCCATGTCCCTATGCCAGGTACTCCTTACATTCATTTCCCTTCCCCATTCCTCCTTAAGCCACCCCCACTCTTTCAAGCTCCTTCTCTCTTTGGACTGTAAACTCCTTGGGGACAGAGATTCAGAAGTGTTTAAGAAGAGGATGAATGATTACTTGGAAATATTATGGAGAAAATTTATGATTTAAGTGAGGAATTAGCCTAGCTCACCTCCAAGGCAACTTGGCATAGAGTCAAGAATGTTGGCTACAGAATATGATGCTTACTTTAAGGCCCTCTCTGGGGTTCAGTAATAAAATAAGGGAGTTGTATTAGATGACATCCAAAGTTTTTTTGTTATGTGGTATTCTCTGATTTAAAGAGTCCTGATTGTGATTGAACAAACAACTCCTATTAGCTGCTCTCTGGTTTCCAAATCATGTGATTTATTAGATACAAAACAGCCTATCTGGATTTCAACATTGAGTCTTTTAAGGGCATAATGGGCTGATGGGAGCTTTGGGACATTGTATGCCAAAAAAATTAGATTTTTGGGATGTCTTGACAGTTTTTTTTGTAAGCTGGAGCTTCTCTAGTTGAATTAAGAGTTGGATAGATCTCCTTATTCATGAATTACTTCTGTCATTAAGTATAGAATTACTTCAGGGAAGTTTCTACACTTCTTCTATCATGTCCTTAGAACCATTTTTGGTTGATTAATAAATTCTCTACCAATCTGGGCCAATGCTACTTTTGTTTCTATATTTGATGTTAATTTATGGTCTTGGCATACCACCCTTTGGGCACTTTCTGGTTTATTTTTATTTATTGATTTTAAGTATTTTTCCATGGTTACATGATTCATGTTCTTTCTCTCCTCTTTTCCCTATCCTAGCCAGGAGCCAACAAGCAATTCCACTGGGTCACTTTCTAGTTCTTTTGAAGGGATTGTCCTTAGACAAAGCCATTGGAGCATACTTTTTTCCCTCTTTGGTTTGAGCAGAGCTCAAGAATATATGGAGAATGAATCAAAATTAGTAAAATAAAAGGGGAAGAGAGGGCCACAAGGAAGGAATAACCCCAGGAAATTTCATGCCAAAGTTTTTTTTTAAACCCTTCACTTCTTAGAATCAATACTGTGTTTTGGTTCTAAGGCAGAAGAGTAGTAAGGGGTAGGCAATAGGGGTTAAGCCCAAAATCACCCAGCTAGGCAGTATGTATGGCTTGATTTGAACCCATGACCTCCTGTCTCTAGACCTGGATCTCAATCCACTGAGCCACCCAGCTGCTCCCTAATGTCAGAGTTTTAACCATAGAGAGTATCTATGCTTTGGTTTTGGTGTGAGAGGAAAAGAAACAACCATTTCCTTGCCTTGACAACTTACTTTTGGGGATATACAAGTAGGGAATACACATATCCTCTTTAAACTATCACTTTATATTTCTCTCAGCATCTGAGAGGATTTTGAAATGTGAGGTAAAAACCTTAAAAGCCCTACAGCCATAAGAAGTCTATATACCACGAAATGAGTAGAAATGGGTTTGAAATAGTCCCTAGTGCATTCCTTCCACCTTTATTATTTATGTTGTTGATGTCTAATAGTTCTCCTTTTGAGGGAATGTTTTATCAAATGAAGGCTTATATTTTGGAAAAGTGAAAAGCAACCTTTGAATTAACCACCTGGAGTATATCTTTCGTATAAAAAGAGAGTTCGGTAGCTAATGGTAAGTATTAGATAAAACCACTTTATAGCATCAATGAGACAGAAAAGAGTAACTATAAACATTTCCTGGTAACACACACATTGGCAATAAATAGATCATCTATATTTTTGGAACTGAAAAAGATTTTTTTCCCCCTCAGTCATGGATCTCGCCATCAGGAGATCTTGGTACATATCTAAACTAATACTTATTTCCTTTGTGACTTTGGACAAATCACTTAACTTCTTTGGGTCTGGTTGTATAGAAATGAATTTATAAACTATGAAGCACAAGATAAACGTGAGTTATACTTATTGATCAGAAAAATATGTTATTAAATTTTTGAATGTATACCAAGCTTTTATAGCCCATGTTCAAGTGTTGGTTGCTTAGTTGTTGTCCTTCGTACTAGAATGATATCATTATGTTTGGGTCAGCATAGATTGTGTTTGACTGTGGCTGATCAGACCAATATGACCTCAGAAGGCTCTACCACAGGTCTGGTACAAATAACCTGTTTGAACATTTGGAATGGAGATATCTCTAAATTCGGGCATATCACCTCTCTTTTGAGCTACTGCAGTTCTGCTTTGCTCGTTGAGTACTGTACCTTCTTTGATGTGGCCGGGCCATGCCAATGTCTCCCACATCTCCCAATAGATACCAAAGTTCTTCAGAAAGACCTTTAAAGCATCCTTGTATTGCTTCTCCTTGCCTCGTGTGAGTTTTCTGTTAAATAGTCCTTTAGGAAAATGTATATTTGGTGTTTGAACCATGTGGCCAACCCTTCATTTGGTACCGTATCTTGCCAGGTGATCTTCAGAATCCTCCTGAGGCAATTCAAATGGAGGCAATGAAATTTCTGAATGGGATGCTGGTATACCTTCTTGGGTTCACAGGCATACTGCAAAGGTCCACCCAATGGCTTTGTAGACCTTCAGTTTGGTTGGCCGCCTAATATCTCTTTTCTTCCACACTTTCTTTTGGAACCTCCCAAACGCTGAGTTGGCTCTGGCAGTGTGTTGTGTATGCCAAAATCACCACCTGTGCATACATCCCTGGAAAGTATACTGCCAAGGTCAATGAACTTATCCACAGCATTCAAAATTTCTCTATTTGCTCTAAGTGATGGTTCAACATATGGATGTTTGGTGGAGAACTTTTGTTTTCTTGGTGTCAAATATTACCTCATCTATGAAACCTTCTCTAACCTGCCTCATTCTGACAACTCTAGTTAATAATGGCCTTTTCACTTCCAGACCTCGTTTCTCCTCTGACAAACTTAGGGAAAAGCACTAAATTTGGCGGCTTGAGAGAAATCATAGTTTGGTTCTGCCACTTCCTACTAGTATGATTTTGGGTAAATTACAATTTTCCAGTATTTTCATTTGTCACATGAGGGGTTTGTATTGGATCATAGAATCATAGGAACATAGAATCAAGGCTCAAAAGAGCCATCTAATCTCATTCTTATTTACAAATAATGCTCATGAGATTAAATGACTTGCCCAAGATCATGTAGGTATTAAGTAGTAGAGTTAGGATTCAAACGTAAGTCCTTTGGTTCCAATTCTAGTGTTCATGCTATTGCAGTAGGATTCCTGCCCCCTAAATAATCTCTAAGGATCTAACTCTAGATCCCATGATTATTACATGCTATATTATCTGTGCATGTCTCATATTCCTTATTAGATTATCAACTCTGTAAAGGTAAGAACCCTATCTTATTTAAATTTCTAGTGTACAACACTTCATATAAGAGGTATTTAGCACATTAAAGTTGAACCCAGAAGGCTACTAACAATACTTGAATGCTACTTACAGGACATTAAGAATATTTAGAAATATATAAAATAAATCATCTAACTGTCTTTGAATTTGAGAAAAGTATTTCTTTCTTAGCATAGTGTAATGCTTATAATCTAATAGCAAAATATTTTCATCAATTAGTTCTAAAAAATGATTGCTCATTTGAAAATTGACTACTATAGTTAGGAGCCTTTTGGTTCACAAAATCTGAGAGATGGAATAGATTTTAGAGGCCATCTCATCCTACCAGTACATAGGAGGAATTCCACTATAACACAACCTTTAAGTTATCATCTAGCCTCTGCTTGAAGGCCTCCAAGGAAAGAAAGCCCATCATCTCTCTCTCTCTTTTTTTTAACCTCAACTTCTGTGTATTGGCTCCTAGGTGGAAGAGTGGTAAGGGTGGGCAATGGTGGTCAAGTGACTTGCCCAGGGTCACACAGCTGGGAAGTGTCTGAGGCCAGATTTGAACCTAGGACCTCTCGTCTCTAGGCCTGACTCTCAATCCACTGAGCTACCCAGCTACCCCCCATCATCTCTTGAAGTAATGAAGTCTACTTTTGAACAGGAATAATTGCAAGCAAATTCACCCCTCCCCCCGACATAAAACCTAAAAGCCTCTTTGCTATTTCTATCCATGGCTCTTGATCCTGTGCTTGAGAGTCAACCATTCACATCCATATTATAGCCATTCAAAGCTTTGAAGACTAGGATCAATACTTATTTAGACTAAACTTTCTTACTTTAACCAATCTACATGTAACATAGCCACAAGACACTTCTCCATCCTTGTTATTCTTCTCTAGAGATTTTTCAGTTTATCAATGTATTTCTTAAACCATGATCCTCAAAACTAAACATAGTTCAGATGAAGATCAAAGACCCTGGGATTACCACTTCCTTATTCTTAGACTTTAAGCCTGTCTTAATACAGCCCACAAACACTTTAGCTTTTTTGGCTGCCATATCTCACTGCTTAATCATATTGAACTTTCAAGAACAAAACAAATATCAGGGTTTTGTTTGTTTCTTTTTTTTCCCAGCAGTACTTCTCTCTAAGAACTTACCTCTCCCAATCTTTTACTTGTGAAGTTGAGTTTTTGTGTCAAAGTATAAGGCTTTACAGTTATCACTATTGCATTTTGTTTTATTAGAATCAGTCCAATGTTTAGAGAACCCCTAACTGGGGTTCATAGACTCCCAAGGATTTCATAGATAGCTTTTAGGGAGTGAACTTGGATGGGAAAGTTATATATTTACTTTGACTAACTTCTAAGAATAAATTCAGTATTTTATCCAATTGTGAATATAGCAACAAAACTTTATTCTGAGAAGTCTTAAAGCTTTACCAGATTGCCAAAAGGGTCTGTGACACACAAAGAGGTCGATAATCCCTGCTCTACTCTGTCAAAATATATTTGGATCTTGAATGCCATCCACTACATGGAACCTTCCAAGATATGGGCAATTTGAAGATTTTATGATTTAAAATGTTAAAATAGGATCCCTGGGGTTTGCTACCAGACACCTCCTGCCCTGTTAATGCTAAACCATGAACAACTACTCTTTGAGGGTAGCTATCTGGCCATTTCGGAATATATCTGATTATATTATTTTCTAATTCATATACCCTCATCTTCTTTCTCTGAATAGTATAATTAATACGTATTAATATATTAATATAACATAATGTAATATTATCAAATTCTTAGTTGAAACCTAGCTAAACTGTATTTACCACATTCCTCTTATATACTAGCTTAGCAATCCTGTAAAAAAAATGAAAGATTAGTTTGGCATGGCCTGTTCTTGATAAAATCATATAGGCTCTTTGCAATCATTTCTTCCCTATCTGGATATTCACCAACCATTTCCTTAATGATTTGCTCTAGAATTTTACTGGAAATTGAAGCTAACGGAGGCTAAAGGTCATTGGAGTCAAGTGACTTGTATTCATCAAAGGCAACAATGTACTTTTTTTTAATCTCCTTTTTAATCCAGGATATCAACTCACTTTTAGGCATTTTTTGTTCTTCTATTTACAGGCTATAGCTTATTATCCTTGGCAGAGAAAACAGAAGCAAAAGAAGAACTGGGAGTTTCTGCCTACTGTCTGTCATTCATGATCATCTTCTCTTCTAATCTAGGCAAAGGATCTAGCCTTATTTTTACTCTACCTTTTCTCCAGTGTAGCTTAAATGCCTCTTTTTGTTATCCTTTAACTTTCTTTGCCATCCTCAGTTTATTTTGAGGATTAGCATCTCTGATGCTATTTTTATAGGATAATACTACACTTTTTTGTTACTTCCCATTTGTTCTTGTTTCTATTTTTTTATACATTACAATGCAAGTTAATTGGCAAGTTTCCTGTACATCTCTATCTGTCTCTTTAGACAAATATTATTTTTTCCTTTCATTGAATTGTTCCCCTTTGTGTTTTTATAATCTCATTTTCAAGCATTTACCTTTGTTTTTGGGCTGACTTTGGGGTTTTAGTCCAGGGGATCCTCTGAACCCTTTGAAATTTTCTGCCTTAAAATATAGCATATATGTCAGACTGTCAGGATTTCTTTTATTTTTCTGTTACAAGCTGGAATGATCATCTCCTCTTTGGGTTCCCATCATTTCCACCCTAGTAACCAAATCTTCACTATTAATTAGAATTAGATCCAGAATAAGAGTTTCTCCTCCTTGGTTTTCCCATCTTTTGAAGGATAAATAAATAAAATTTTTGCTAAGTCAAGTTAAGTAGTTCTAAACTGCTTTGTTTTTGATGAGAGAGTTTGAAAAGATGTCTGGTTGTGTGAATCACTGCATCACTACTATATCTGGAGTGGTGATCTTTCCCTGAATCTATTTCCCTTTTTCTGTCTAGGAGGTCCGTGATATTCTTTAGTGACACAATCATTTCTGTTTCTAGCTCTTTTGATTTCCACTCAAATGTTATCTGTAATTCAACCCCATTCTGGTTCCCAGGTTTCCTTGCATGAGTACTACTTCCTGATACACAGTGATACTCTATCTTCTCTACATTTTACCTATCCTATTTTCAGAAAAATAGTATATTCATCCAGAGCCATGACCCACTTGATAGTGCAATGGACAGAATCCCAGACAAAAATCACACCTTCTACAGGAAGTCTTTCTTACTTAAGCCCTCTTAATTCTATTGTCTTCTCTCTGTTGATGATCTCATGTTTATTCTGGATATAGCTTACTTGTACATTTGTTTTCCTGATGTTTCCTCCATTAGATTATGTACTCTTCAAGGGCTTGTACTGTCTTTTACTTTGCTTTAAATCCCCAGGGCTTAGCACATAGTAGGCATTTAATAAATGTTATTATTAAAAATGATTAAGGCAGATATTAAAAGGGAGAATAGTATTTTAGTAAAAGCCATGCTGATAGAGATAAATTCATTAGACCACGTGCCTGTAAGTATTCAAACTCCTGCCTCAGCCATTTTTACCTCTCCTACCTTCTCGCACCCCGTAGCTAAAGAGGAAGTTCAAAGTCACTTCAGGAGTCTTATTTCCTCTCTTACATCATCACACTTCCTGTCTGCCATGTGGAATCATGGGAAATGTAGTTTTAAGGACCCCCACAGGTCCACAGAAGTTTGTCAAACACTATATTGAGGTTCAGTCCTTCCAAATAGAACCCCAGGTGATTTTAACTAACACATAATTTTAATAAATACATGACTGGCTGACTGACTGACTGATAAAATGCTGGTTCTGGAGTGAGGAAGACTTGAATCTTCAGTCTTAGACATTTACTAATTGTATGATCCTGGGCAAGTCTTTAACCTCCATATGCTCGTTTCCTTGTCTGTTAATTAGGTTAATAATAACACCTACCAATTAGAGTTGTGAGGATAAATGAGATACTGGAATGTAAATATGAACCTAGTAAATCTTAAGGTATTATAATAGCTAACCTTTATATTGCACCTACTATGTGTCAGGCAATGTGCTAAGCATTTTATAATTATTACCTCTTTTGATTCTTACTACAACCTTGGAATATAGGTGTTGTTATAATACCCATTTTACAGAGTAGAGAACTGAAGCAAACAGATGAAATGACTTGCCAAGGATCATGCAGCTAGTGAGTATCTCAGATTAGATTTGAACCCAGGTCTTCCTGACTCCAGGCTCAGTGTTCTATATGCCATGCCACCTAGCTGCCTAGAAGCCCTCTTCCTCCTTCTTCTATCTTTCCTCCACCTCCTTCTTTCTTACAGTCCTCCTCCTCCAAATTTTTGGTCTCTCAGCTTTTCCCTCTTTTCTTGTGGCTACTTTGTGTGGAATCCAGCTTAAGAAGAGATGCAAGTAGGCAGTTTTCTCCCACATATATTAATTTAAAGTCATTCTGATTAGATTTGCAAGACACCTGATAAATCCATTTTTACCAGCCTTTGCTGGGTATACCACATATCTGGCCAGAAACTTTTCGATCTTACACTGCAAACTGGTCCCAAAAGCCAAATCCCATTTCAATTAATTTGCCTTTTTATAATTCAGTGGAGTAAATATTTAAAGGATAGAAACAGAGAGTGCTGACTGTAACAAACAATAGAGATTTACTTCAATTGCTTGTACCTTTTATTCAAGCAGACATGTTTCTGGATGTCTAATGACTTTGTTAGTTCCCATTTTCTCATTTTGGGGGGATATTTGGTAAGTTGGGTACATTGTAGAGATCTCTGTTTTTCTGAGCTGACATTTCGCATCAATCTCTATTAATAGCAGAACTCATTATTATTTTTCTTTACATGTTATTCTTTCAATGATTCATTCATTCTTTCAAGTATTACCTTCCTTCCTCATGACAATTTACTTTGCTTATGAGAGTTTGATATTCCTCAGAAGGAAGCTGAGTCAACCCCAACCAAGCCAATCAGGTGTGCTCTCTTGGCTTACTTTTAGTACCTCCATTTTGAAAAGGAAACAAACATGGCCCCCATTGGGGAACGTTGCTTCCCTTGAACACTGGCAGTCAAGATGAAGCCCCTGTGAGGACTGAAAAGAAAAACTATCTGACTCTCTGATTTCTTTACAAAATGTTATTCAAAGAAAGAAAAAAAACTACTAAGTTCCCTAACTGAAATTAACTAGAACCCCTACTCCCCTGAATCTTCTCAGTCAAAAGGCCCCTCCCAGGTGCAGGATTGGTCCTTATATAGACCAATCCCATGTGTGGAAGTAGGGGGTGTGGCCTCTCCCCTGCACAGGATTGGGCCAATTCAGGACCAATCCCATGCCAGGAAATAGGAGTGGTCCCTCCCCTAGCATGGGACTGGTCTACTCAAGACCAATCCCTCACCAGGAAGTAGAGGAGAGGGACCCCTGGGGCATGTAGTTCCTGGGCATGCACAATCTTTTAAAACCCAAACTCTTGAGTTCTGAAAGCAATGGATGGAAAACCTAGAGACTCATATAAACTTTTATTTGCAGTCAAGAAGGGCTAGAAGAGCAACACGGGTATTGGAATGGTAGAAAATGCACTTGATTTGAAGTTAGAAGTGATGGTTAGAATCTTCGAGATATTAAATAGTCGGACCAATGTGCCCTTGAAGTAACTCTCCTTTTCTGCCTATACTTTCTTTATAAGATAAGGAGTTGGGGAGGGAAGACATGAATAAGCATTTAGAGCTGGAATTGGTACCAACTGTGTGCCAGGCACTGAGCTAAGTGCTTTTTACACATATTATCTCATTTGAAACTCAAAGAGAAGGCATTCAATGAATACTTCCAACTGTTTATTTAAGCATTAAATAATGCCAGTTTTGGACATTCTTTTACTTCTAAACAAGGCAATTCCTATGCAAGAGTTTGTAGAATCACATTTTGGGATGAAAAATAGAGAAGTTATGACATATTCCCTGACTGTTATTTCTTTATAATGAAGAGCCCCCAATCATATTTTTCCTGATTTTTATACTGTATAGTGTTGGAGAAAAGTGTAGCAGCCAGGGAAAAAGATGAGAAATGCTTAGCACTCAAAAATGAGTTAGAATTTCCATCGTTAATGGAAGAAGTTCTGGACTTGGAAGCAAAAAACCTGCGTTCAGGGTCTGGCTCAGCTGTTAACCTATTATATTTCTTTCTGGGTTTCATTTGCCTTATCTGTAGAATAATAGGTTTGGATTAGATGATACACACATTTTCTTCCAGCTCTAGGTTTTATGGCATCTTTTTCATTTCATGCATATAGAAAATGGGATGCTAATTATTTTAAATATGTAAGTTATGTCTGAAATGCTAAATGTGTGGTGAGTCCAGGATGAAAGCACTATTATTAATAAAATCTAATTTACTCTTTTGAGTCAAGGCCTGAGTTATTAAAGACAAATGTTTGATTTAATTGTTATAGTTTGAATACTCATTTTTATGCAGTAGTAGTATTTATATAACAGGTAAGCATATTTTACCACAATGTTTTTTTAAATAGCATTACATAAATTTGAATAATCATTTAGGAATCCTTTGAGCAGTGCTAAGAATTGAAATTCTGTAGTGTTGCTCATTACTGACAGGGGAGCCCATTTAATAAAATTAAAGCAATTGGAAGCACAATTGTGTATTTTCAAAGAATCATCTATATGCATATGGGTACATTAATATGCATGCCTTTAATCCTCTTGTCAATTATTGAACATATTTAAGCAGAAACATCAATTTGGGACAGAGTCAGTTCAGTCATGCTATTTGCATTTTAGATTCTAAGTGGTTTTAGTTCATTTAGTTCTTACATATATTAACTTAAAGAATGAACTACTTAGTACCCTTTAAATTTCTTCAGAAAAAAGATAAATAATCCTAGAAGCTTTTGAATGGATGATAAGTACACATGATTTAATATTTAGAATTTATTTCTTGGAGAAAATCTTTTTCAAGGCATATCTAGTTTTTATTCTGGATCTAGCAAAAATGTGCCACTCTTTGGTCTAAAGCTGACCTAGGTTAGCCAAGTCCATCCACACTACTGTGAAAACAGCTCCAATGGAGTGCTTCACAGTTTCTTAAATAACATAGGAGCTCAAAAAATCTTGGTTGGCATCCATTTTTTTTTCTTTTTGAAGACAGGGAGATTTTACTGTATTTTAAATGATTCCCAACTATTCCTTTACATAAAAACCTCATCTTTTAAAAAAAAAAACTCAACTTAGTAGATAATAACAAAGAATATTTCCATATAGATAGTAGAACAAAAAAAATGTGTTTATATTTGAAACCATGATCTCTATTTCAATATAACTTGCTATTAAAAGTATATAATAAATGCAACGTGGTTTTTTTGGTGACGAATAATTTGAAATTTTTTTTCAAAGTTAAGTTTTTTTTTAACTCCTAACTTCTGTCTTAAGATTGATACTAAATATAGGTTCCATGGCAGAAGAGAGGGAAGGGCTGGGCAACTGAGGTTAGTCAAGGATCATATAGCTAGGAAGTATCAGAGGCCAGTTTTGAACCCAGGACTTCCTGTATCTAGTCCTGGCTCTGTCTTCACTGAGCAACTGTCCCAATTGTTCAGTTTTTGAATATTTACGACTTTTTAGGAAAAAGCGAAACAAATTGCAAAACCATGAAGGTAGACTGTCAAAATAACACATGCATGAACTTAGAATCATCAATATTTATCATTCTTGCATTAGAAAAATAATGCTGAAAATCTAGATTCTTGATTAGGGTTTAAAAATGAAATATCTAAATTTGCAAAGCTGTAAAATCAAATATGTAATTTTAAAAGCTGTCCTGCTTGATTTTGCCTCCAAATTTGCTTTTGTTCCTTTTTCTGCCTTAAAACAAAACAAAACAAAACAACGGCAAACTGCTTAAGAGCCCTTTTTCCTTTCTTTTTTGTTTTCCTCCTTTTTGGGGGCAACATTATTGCTGCCTCCCTTTTCCTTCCAATCCCTAACCCTTAAAAAAGAAAACCACCAACCTCTAATTAATAAATAGCCACAGTAAACTAGGCATGGTGGCACCCACCTATAATCTTTGCTAGCAAGAAAGTTGGTGGATAGCTTGAGCTTGGGAGTTCTGAGAGACAGAAAAGCTAAAGTCAATTGTTGAGTGATGGAGCTTTACATCATTATAATTGGCCCAACGATGCGGGAGCTGTATCAAACTACTTAAGGGGGTGCAAACCAATCCAGGTGAGAAATAGAAAAAAATCAAATCTTCTATAATGAAAAGACATAAGATTCTTTCTGTGAGAGGTCACTATTCTTTCAGCCAGGGGATACCTGGTTCCCATGAAGTCCCCCAAAATCATCATAATAAAGAACAAATCCACACATTGTCATATCCATAAATATGTTTCCTTCTCCACTTTGAATTCGTCATTCCTCTGTCAGGAGGTGATTAGTGTGCTTCATCCATGGTTGTGATTGTGTTTGTAGGAGTTCTTAAGTCTTTCAAGATATTTTTTTATTAGTATTGTGGTTACTATATTAAATTGTTCTCTTGCTTCATTCTGTACCAGTTCATATAAAATTTCCTAGGTTTCTCTGATATCTTCCCGTTCCTCATTACTTTCAGCCCAATAATGTTCCATTCCATTGATAAACAATTATTGGTTTGACTATTGATAGGCACCCTTAAGTTTTTTTCCCAGTTCTTTGCTATGACAAAAAAGAGCCGCTTTATATTTTTAATACTTGGATCTTTTTTCTTCTTTCCCAGATTTCTTTGGCTATAGACTTCACACTGATAGAGCTATGTCGAAGTGTATGCAGAGTTTAGTGCATTTTTGTGATATTTCTAAATTGCTTTCCTGAATGGCTAGACCAATTTATAGTTCCACCAGAAGTGTACAAATATGTATGTATTCCTGAAGCTGCCTTAATTTGCTATTTTCTGTTCTTTGTCATATTCCCCTAAATGATAAGCATAAGGTGTAACCTCAGAACTGTTTAAATTTGTGAATGGTAAGTTTCTCTAATTATTAGTGATTAGAAACATTTTTTCCAATATATTCTTTTTCTGGGAATTGTCTGATCAGATCCTGTGTCTATTTCTTTATTGGGGAATGGCTATCACTTTTATATATCATAATTGATTCCATATATATCTTATATATTGGACCTTTATCAGAGAAACTTACCACAAAGATTTTTTTCTCAGTAACCTTTTTCCCCCTTCTAATTTCAACTGCATTGATTTTACTTGTGCAAAATCTTTACAATTTTATGTGATGAAAATTGTTCATTTCATCTTCTTTGATCCTTGTCTGGTTATGAATTTATTCTCTACTCAGAATCACAAAAATATTTTTCCCTTGCTCTGTAAACTTCTCTTTCCAAATCACATATCCATTTGGAGCTTATTGTAATAATAATAATAATAATATTTATATTGTGATTACTATTTGCCGGCACTTTATAAATATTATCTCATTTGGTTCCCACAATAATCCTGGGGGGGGGTAGGTACTCCATTTTGAACTTGAGGAAACTGAGACAAAAAGCAGTTGAGCGACTTCCCCAAGGTCGTACAAGTGGTAAATGTCTGAGGTATCATTAGAACTTAGGTCTTTCTGGACTCTATGCCCAGTGTTTTATCTATTGTGCCACCAATCTGACTAAAATATACCCATATACTTTATTATAGTATATATATGAGGCTAGTAACCTCTTGATGCTGATTTGCTACCTCTATCATTTATAAAGAATAGACTATACATAGTATTCTCTGCAGAATAGACATCTCTCCTGCTGATGGTCACTTTCTCTGCTCAAAAGAAACTGTTTCTAAGTAGTCTAACCTGATTCTCTCCTTGTTAGAAGAAAATTTTCCTTCTCTTGATCTCATAGTATGGTATTTTGCCATTAACTATTCATCATATCCAAATTTGGCCTTATTTTTCTATATTTTTGACCTCCTCCTATATTTGAAAGTGTCTTGATATTAGAGGCTTCCTAGAATTTTTTTAAAAATTCATTCCTTGATATTTAACTTAGTATGTCTCATATATTCTAATCAGTATTCAGGAAATTATTGTTGAATGAAAAGACGAAGTCAAAGCCTTCTTCTGTCATTTGCAGCTTGACTGAGGAACTTACCTGTCACAGAGATGCCCAACGTTTCAGACTCCTCCTAGAGTGGTGCTGCCCCCTCCTAGGTTGCAAGGCTTTTGGGGAGTAGAATGGGGAGGGACATCCTACATTGCACCATATTCCCAGGAATACTCATCAGATTCTTTAAGAGTAGGTCAGTGGAGACCAGGAACCTGAACTGAAAGATTTCTGAATAGATAATAAACTACTTCATGAAAATGAATATTTATAAGAATTTAACATTCTTACTTGGGAGATGATAGCACAAGAGAGAGACCACTCAACCTTTCCTTCTTTTGGCATTAATCCATCCATTTCTTTGAGCATGTTGTTCACCTTCTAGATGCTTTATAAGCCCCCTTTTGATTTCTGCCCTTTGGGCAGTGAGTACTATGCTTCTTTTTCCCAAAGGGAAAGTACTTTAACATTTGCAAAGCCCTATTATTATCTTCCTTGATCTTCACAGTAAACCTTGGAGTATTATCATTCTCTTCTGGATAAGGAAATAGAAGCTGAGAGGTTAATTGAATTTTGTTGTTCAATTGTGTCTGATTCTTCATGACCCCATTTGGGGTTTTTGTGGCGAAAATACTGGAGTGGTTTGCTATTTCCTTCTCCAGCTCATTTTATAGATGAGGAAACTGAGGCAAACGGGGTTAAGTGACTTGCCCAAGGTCACACACCTGACATGAAATTTAAATTCAGATCCAGTGCTCTATCCACTGTACCACCTTTGCTGCCTAGTTAATTGGATAGTCCATTAAGTAGACAACTGAGTGGCACAGTGGATAGAATGCAGAGCCTGGAGGCAAGAAGGGAGACTCATCTTCCTAAGTTCAAATCTAGCCTCAGATAATTTCTAGTTGTGTGACCAGGGTTGCCACTTACCTCTGTTTGTCTTAGTTTCCTCATCTATAAAATGAACTAGAAAAGGATGGCAAACCCCTCCAGTATCTTTTCCAAGAAAACCCCAAATGGATCCCAAAGAATTGGACATGATTGAAATGACTGAAAGACACACAAATTAGGTGTCAGATGCAGGATTTGAACATAGAGTTGTTTTTTTCCCCTTTAACTTTGTGTACAGGATCCTTTTTATTCTCCTCACCCCTAAAAAGTTAGTTTCAAGGCAAATGGCTTACTCTTAAGAAAAATATTCAATCATTTCTCCAAAGGATTAGAAGAGGATGGTGGTGGGGAATCACTTGAAACATTCAAATGGATGTAATGAACAGAAACACAACTTGCCATGTCATTAGAGTAATAGGCTGATAGATATGAAGTAAAGATTCATCTAAATTTAAGAATTTTTTGCTGTTCTTTGGTTGCCATTTAAATTTTAACCCTTGGGAAAGGAGATGAGTCATCCAGGTAGGAATTAGAATAGACAACACATGGACATTGATACTCTGAGATTTAAAAACTGAGAAGAAGGCTTATAGCATCTATGGTGGTCATCTGGAAACACAACAATCAATATTGTAATGCAGAGTTATTACATTGCAATATAAGCCTAGGCTAAGCTGTCAGTTATCCTGGATGGAATCTTGCCGATGGCCTGTGCTAAGGGCAGGTGCCAACAGGCAGTTGGGTTGAGACTATAAAAAGCCCCTGCAAACCCAACCCTGGATTCTGTTTCCCCTTGTCTTCACCCTGATCACCTACTTATCCCTGACCTTCTCCCTGGGGCCCTAGGTGGTGAAGGGTGGTGGAATTGTGAGTAGGAAAATAGATTAGCCTAGTTATTAGGACCTTCTTCAAGAGCAACCCAACAATATCAATTTCCTTTACAAATGATTAGCTAGTGGATCAAATTAATTACTAACCAGAGACCGTTTAGTTCTGCCCAAGGGCAGTCAGCCCTCGGCCTGCCAAGACCTTTTCTTAGGACCTTAGCCAGGACCAGTCAGCTGACCATAGCAACAGCTTAGTAACACCAAAGCCCTCTTACCTCGGCTATTCCTTCCCCAGTTTCAAAAAATCCTTTAGCCTTTAATCATAGAATCTTGTGATTATTCCTATACCACCAAAGCTAAGGAGATTAGGGAAGAGAAGAGAATTCCAAGCAGTTTAGGTTCAGTTGAGGTTGTACCAAACCACCATTGCTGGGACAGGAAGTTCAGTCAGCCATTTCCTGTCGGCCTGCCAACAACCAATAAGAGGCACTTACCCCAGTAGGGTGGGACCACTCACCAGACATCTTAAAAGAGCCTAACAGCTAGCAGTGTAGATTCACTGGGCCCTTAGCTTCCAGGGTTTGAATTTATACCTATACCAAATTCATTCCCAGCTGAAGTTGCTCAACCTTGATAACATTCAACCCAATCTCCTGCTAGTCTAGTTACTGGCTCCAAGGCCCCCTAGTAGTGACTTCACTACATGCATAACATTTGGCAAGCACAGTTAGGTTAAAGACCTACACAGATTAATAACAATTCAAATGGCTCTGGCTAGGATGGTGTTTATTGTAACCAGTTTCACACTGCTCCTGTGGTCATTGATGAAGGGAGCCATTGATTTCTGGTTTAAAAAGGTCCCACAATTTATCCTCCAAGTCCTTAAGCTATAGGACTATTACAAGTGGTGTGCTATCACACTGGCAGAATTCATTTGTTTCTTACCCATGGCTATGGCAGTAATTTTTGTAGTTTTCCAGAGTTTTATTGTTCTAAAGAAAGTAATATCCCATCTATGGCTGCTTTTTGGTTTTGATTCCAATAATAAACCTGACTCAGTTTCCCAGGAACTCTTGGAACAAATGAAGTTGTTGTTCCAGGTTCTAAAACAGATAAGGGAAGGAAAGAAACTTGATGCTCACACAATTCTCCAACTGGAGATTGTGGAGACAAAGTATTTAGGCATGGCTAATCAAACTAAGGAAACTCAATCTGTTACGGACACCCAGACTCAAAATTAGATAGTAGGCACTGAAACCACCATTTCTGTTCTCCCTGTAGTTGATAGGACTATTCTGCAACCTGGGGAAGGTATCGTGCATGTGAAGTCTTACCAGGCTTTCACCCCAAACAACTTGGAGGTGCTCAGACAACGTTTTCCCAAATTCTACACGTTGCCTTTCAAGTCGATAAAAGAATTAAAAAGGGTCTTCACTTTGTTCAATCCCAGCTTCGATGATGTGGAATTTCTTTTGGGGGAATTTTATTCACCCTCAGAAAAGGAGAAATTCCTAACTGAGACACGCATGAACCCAAATCTTACTGCTTGGCCAATGGTGTATCACGATCTAGAGCTGATGTCTCATGCCAACATGAGATACTTGGTTCAATGCCGAATGGACTTGCTGGAGGCAATGCGTCTTCATGCAAAGCATCCTAATTCACTGCAAAAATTTGAGAGGCTCAGGCAAGGGGAAGAAGTTTTCTAGATAGGAAGCAGCTGAAACTAACCTAGGTTTGAGAGATGTGCATGCTCCAGAGACAACTGACCACATCTGGAGGCATCAGTGACCACAGGAGCAGTGTGAAACTGGTGACAATAAACACCATCCTAGCCAGAGCCATTTTGAATTGTTATTAATCTGTGTAGGTCTTTAACCTAACTGTGCTCTCAAAATGTTATGCAGGTAACCCTGCATTACAATATGTATATTAAGTGCTTATTATATTCCAGGGACTAGATTGGAGATTAAAAAAATAAAGGTAAAAGAATCCCCTACTCTTAAGAATCTTACCTTCTAACTGGGGAGACAACATGTAAAAAGGTAGTTATATAAAAGAAACTTTAAAATGCAGGTTAATCTTAGAAAGTAAATCTCTAGCAGCTGGAGGAACTTAGAAATATTTCCTTCAAAAAGTGAAATTTGAGTTTAGTACTGAAGGACACCAGGAATTTGAAGAAATTAAGGAGAAGAGGGAGAACATTCTAGGCATAGTGAATAGTCACCCCAAAGGCACAGAGCTGGAAGATGGAATGAAATGTAAAAGGTGGGGTGTGCTGGAGCTAGCTCTTACTGGCTTGATTATTAAATTTTCAGTGTGAGCATTTCTACCTCAGAAATCAGCAAATGCTAGACACCAGGGCTTCATTTTATTGACTGTTTAGTTTTGAGAAAGGTAATGCAAAAACTATAACAGATTAAAATTTAAAAATATGTCATGCATACATTTTTTCCCAAAGAGCTGACTGTTAAACTTTTACCAACAAACCACTTTGTACAAAGAATAACAAGCTGATCAAAGTGGAAGGATTTTAGAATGTGGGGAGGTGAGTGCAGTATAAGTACAATGTAAAAGAAGGAAGGAATGGGGAATAATGAATTTGTTATGAACATTTTTAAGTTAAAAGTTAAAACAAAAGTTTTAAATGAAGTACAAATAATTGTCTTTCTTCCTTTGGCCTATTCTAAAACTTAAAGACTGTTTTTTTGTTTTTGATTTGTTCATTTTGTATTATTTTGTGGAGATCTCATTGGATTTACAAAGGCAAAGACATATACAAATCATGCAAAAAATGCCAGCATGGAGTAAAATTAGAGTATCATTTTCTCCTTTCATATTGCCAGCTTCAGTTTGAGAGGGAGATCACTCCTTTTTCTGATATACCCTTATTTTCTTGGTCTTACCAGAAGGTAGCTGGCAAGGTTGCTCCCAGTTGGAGATTTGACAAACACTTGAAAATCAGTGACGTAGTTCAAATTGTGGCTGCTCCAAGCAGATTTTTACAATTGTTACCTTCTCAAACTCATTACTTCCTTACCTTTCCCTACTTTTGTCCTGAATCTCTGCCAATCCTTCCATAGAAGGAATTGGAAGGAACTATAATAAGTCATGGGTTCTAATTTTCTCATTTTCGGAAAGGCATCAGGCAATAAACATTTATTGTCTTGTGCCAAGGCATTGTCCTATATACTAGAGATTCAAAGAAAGCCAAAACCAGTTCTTGCCCTCAAGGAGCTCAAATCAAAGAAAAAGAGAAAACTCAAGTGGCCCAAATAGCTTAAATTATTTGCTTATGATCATACAGTAGTGCATTATAGAGTCAAATTTGAACTGAGGTCTTCTCAGATTATTTTCATTATGATGTTATTTGGCCTATTCTACTTCTGTTCTACTTTCATAGGTTACTCTCTTCCTTTACCTCTCCCTCCTTTTCTCCCTCCCTCTCCCTGCTTCTCTGTCTCTGTCTCTCTGTCTCTATCTCTCTTTGTCTCTGTCTCTCTATGACTTTCTGTCTCTCTGGCTCCCTCTTGATCCCTCAACCATCCCCCCCTCTTCTCTCTCTGGAGATAAGAATACCCCCAGATATTTGACTCCAATACCTATATCCTCTCAGTTTCTTTGTCATGGTGGTCCAAAAATCCAAATTTGGTTAGGAGAAGAAGACAAACTAGCCGTTGAAAAAGTACAAAGGAAATCAAGTACCTTCGTTTCATGGTGGTTAAGATTTCGTTACTCTACTCCGCCTGGAATTATATCTGCAGCTATATTCCTTAGTTCAGAGAATTACTGTCATTCTTCAATCGAATTGTTCTTCTAGAAGCCCTTAATGCATTTCTTAACAGGTTACCTAGCAATGGAAATCTTATTTAGAAAATAATTTCAGTGTAATATAGGGCTTAATGTGCATTGGAATTATCTATTGATTTTTATTCTACACTGATCATATTTTCTGCAGGTTTTATAATCAAGCTAAAAGTGATTATTGAGCTAAATGTTCTCTCTACTCTGCTTTAGGATAAATATGATTTAAATTGTTTACTATTTACATCTATACAGTTATCAGTTAGAATTTTCTGAATTTCAGACAAGCTGCCAATCATATACTAGAACACCTGTTTTGTGAAAGATATAAATTGATTGGATTTCAGATAGTTACCCAATTTTGGTTGTGCATCAGGGTCTTGTGACCAAAATGGCAGATGGAAAGAACGTTGTGTTTTTTTTTTTGAACATTGTATAGAGCTCAGAAGACATTGAGGAACTTGTAAAGAAGGCACAGCATAGTGATAAGAGCCCTGAATTTGGTGTCAAAGACCTGCGTTTAATTCCTGGCTCTGCTACTCATTTATTAACATCTCCCAAATAGTGAAAAGTTTAAGCTCTTTGAGGTCAGGGGCTATTTAACTGGATATTTAAAATATATAACATATATTATATTAAATATAAATTATATAATGCATATTATACAATATAACAATACAATATCTATTAATCTATAATAATATACTACATAAAATATATATATATAATATTTATAATTCTTCAGCAGCTATATAGAGCACTAGGCCTAGAGTCATGAAGGAAAACTCATCTTCTTAAATTCAAATCTGGCCTCAGACTCTTACAATCTGTTACCTGGGCAAATGACTTCGTACCATTTACCTCAGTTCCTCATCTGTAAAATGAGCTGTAAAAAGAGGAGGAAATAGCAAAACCACTCCAGTATCTTGGTAAAAAAAAAATCTCCAATGGGTTCATTTAAGAAAACTAAACATATACAGTGCTCTCAATAGATACTTATTGAATTTAAACGAATAAAGATGGGGGAGTGAATGTACTTAGAACTCTTTGGGAGTTTATAAAGGAGACCAAATTGGTCAATACTTAAAGAAATTATCCAGATTATTCACTAGAAAGTCAAAGACTGAAGCTGAACCTTAAATACTTTGACCATTTGACCACATAATGAGAAGATAAGACTCATTGGAGAAGACCCTGATGTTGGAAAAGATTGAAGGCAAAAGGAAAAAGGGGACAGCAAAGGATGAGGAGGATTGGTAGTGTCTTGGAAGTCATGAACGTGAGCTTGGACAGATTTTGGGATAGAATGGAGGATAGAAGGGTCTGGCAGGCTATGGTCCATGAGGTCACAGAGAGTAATGCAAGAATGAATAAGTAAGGGGGCAGCTGGGTAGCTCAGTGTATTGAGAGTCAGGCCTAGAGATGGGAGGTCCTAGGTTCAAATCCGGCCTCAGACACTTCCCAGCTGTGTGACCCTGGGCAAGTCACTTGACCCCCATTGCCTACCCTTACCACTCTTCCACCAAGGAGCCAATACACAGAAGTTAAGGGTTTAAAAAAATTAAAAAAAAAAAGAATGAATGAGTGAAAAGCAGCAACAACAACAATAATAACTCACATATAGGTAGTTTTACCATTCATAAAGTGTTTCTCCACCACACCAAGCTTCTGAGATAATAGTCTAGTTGTGTAAACACAGACAGGTTGTTTAAGTCCTGTGAACCTCACTTTCCTTTTCTGTAAAATAATTAATCAATCAACAAGTAGTTATTAAGGACTGCTGTGTGCTAGGCACTGTGGTAAGTGCTTGGATACAAGTTTTGTTGCTGTTCTTCAGTCTTTTCGGTCATGTTTGACTCTTCATGATCCTATTTGTGGTTTTCTTGGGCAAATATATTAGAGTGATTTGCCATTTCCTTCTCCAAGTCGACAAGTACAAAGAACAAAAGAACAAATGAAACAATCTCTAATCACAGAGAGCTCACATTCCATTAGGGGAGACAAATGCATATAAAATATATATATATATATGAACTATATATATATATATATATAGCAACAATATAAAGTTAATAAATGCAAATAACATTACAAAATAGTTAAAAGCAAGGGAGTTTGGGAGGAAGGGCACGAAGAGTTCTAGGATTAGGAAACACTTCATGCCTAAGCTGCATCTTAAAGGAAGACAGAGCCAGGAAATGCATTCCGGACAAGACAACAGGCAAGGCAAAAACATAGAGATTGGAAATTGCAAGGTATGTTGGAGGAATAGAAAGAGCACAAGTTAGGGTTGTTGAAAGGGATAGGCAAATAATGTCCAATAAGGCTGGAAACATAGTTTGGGACTAAGTTGTACAGAATTTCAAAAGTTTAACAGAGTTTATATTTTATGTTAGAGTAAATAGGGAGTCATGGAAGGTGTTTGAGTAGGAGAGTGGACTTGAGTGGAACATGAGCTCCTTGAAGGCATAAATATCTCATTTTTCCCACTAGACTGGTGTTTTGCACTTAAAACATACTTCATAAATGTTTATTGAATTGAATTAGTTTAGACAACAAGCCAAATGCAAACTTGGAAAAAATTTAGAATCATTTTTCTTGTAGGCTAAACTATCTTATTAAAAAAACCTTATCTTCTGTTTTAGAATCAATGTTAAGTATTGGATCCAATGCAGAGGCAATTGGGATTAAATGAGTTGCCCAGGTCCACACAACTAGAAAGTGTCTGAGGCCAGATATGAAAACAGGACCTTCCATCTTTAGACCTGGCTCTCAATCCATTGAGCCACCTAGCTGCCCCTAAAACTATTCTTTTTACGGAACATTATCTACATTTTTATAATTCATAGCCATCTTTCATTTCTGCTAAATTATCCCATTTTATGATTATTACTGAATCATTATTACTTGTTAAAGTTATTTTAAAAGTTATTTCAGTTCGTTTTGGTTTTCATTACAGTTTAAAAATTGACTTAGGATATGTATGTTTAACATATTGGAGAGTAGCAAATATCCAGTTAAAATGATGTTTGCAGATGGTAGCATATGGACAATCTTATACAATGAGACCTGATAGGTGAAGGGCTTAAGTTACTGTAACGAGAGTCTATAAACTGCATAGTGTTTGTCTTGAAGCCAGAAAGATCTGGGTTCAAATTCTTTTCTTAACACCTAATAATTGTATCAAGCCCTTGGCAGGTCATTTAATCTCTTTGACCTGAAAAAGTTTCTTTACTTGTGAAATGAAGGTGGCACCTACCTTATGAACCAAGTTCTTTGGGATAGTCCTGTCCCAGCAGAATGAACTTGAGGAGTTTCTCGAGTGCTTCAGATGTCAGAAAATCAAGGGATTCTTTAAGGATTACCTTGAAATTTTCTCTGGTTCTCCTTCCTCAGTTTCTTGGCTCTCCCATTTCCTGACTGTCTGAACTTCTGATCTCTTGCCCTGTTTTGTCCTTTGTTATTTAGGTCATCCTGATTTTTATGTGCCTGCCTCCTCTTTTAACAACTGCTTGCCATGACTTTTAGTTTCTCTATGCTTTCTTCCTTCTGTTTGCAAGTTTTTTTCACTCAGTGTTTTGCTCTGATCCTTTGTTTCTATTTATTACCTTATTCAAAAAACAATTATTCAGTGCCTACTGCCTTTAAGTAGCTGACACCACTAGTTGGGCTGAGCGGAGGGATGAATCTATTAATCGTCTTGGCATCTTATGCCTGAGCACTAACCTGTAGCCTTGATACTGGCTATTCTCATTGTTCTGTCTCTATGCACCATTCCTTCTTTCTCCATGCCCAGTGCCCACATTGGGAAAGCCAGTTAAAGCTAGAGCTCAAGATCTATGAAGGGCTAGGTGGGGGCACTAGAAAGAGTGTCTAATTTGGAGTCTGGAAGACCTGAGTTCAAATACTCCCTCAGACAATTCCTAGCTCTATGATCATGGGCAAATCAATCCCTCTTTGCCTTGGTTTCATCATCTGTTAAATGGCAGCAATGATAGTTCCTCACTCAGATTGTTTGCTAGGATCAAATAATATAGATCAATATTGAAGAATTATATAAATGTTATTATTATGATTATTATCTTTGTTACCACAGCAGAGACTCTTCAGAACTGCAGTCTTTGTTCCCAAAATCTGTTCCCCTTTGGGTCTTTTTCTTTTTTTTTTCTTTTTTTTTTTTTTTACATTTATTAATATTCATTTTTAACATGGTTACATGATTCATGCTCCTCCTTTCCCCTTC
>NC_058131.1:633497047-633558519 GCF_016433145.1 Gracilinanus agilis
GGCCTCAGACACTTCCCAGCTGTGTGACCCTGGGCAAGTCACTTGACCCCCATTGCCTACCCTTACCACTCTTCCACCAAGGAGCCAATACACAGAAGTTAAGGGTTTAAAAAAATTAAAAAAAAAAAGAATGAATGAGTGAAAAGCAGCAACAACAACAATAATAACTCACATATAGGTAGTTTTACCATTCATAAAGTGTTTCTCCACCACACCAAGCTTCTGAGATAATAGTCTAGTTGTGTAAACACAGACAGGTTGTTTAAGTCCTGTGAACCTCACTTTCCTTTTCTGTAAAATAATTAATCAATCAACAAGTAGTTATTAAGGACTGCTGTGTGCTAGGCACTGTGGTAAGTGCTTGGATACAAGTTTTGTTGCTGTTCTTCAGTCTTTTCGGTCATGTTTGACTCTTCATGATCCTATTTGTGGTTTTCTTGGGCAAATATATTAGAGTGATTTGCCATTTCCTTCTCCAAGTCGACAAGTACAAAGAACAAAAGAACAAATGAAACAATCTCTAATCACAGAGAGCTCACATTCCATTAGGGGAGACAAATGCATATAAAATATATATATATATATGAACTATATATATATATATATAGCAACAATATAAAGTTAATAAATGCAAATAACATTACAAAATAGTTAAAAGCAAGGGAGTTTGGGAGGAAGGGCACGAAGAGTTCTAGGATTAGGAAACACTTCATGCCTAAGCTGCATCTTAAAGGAAGACAGAGCCAGGAAATGCATTCCGGACAAGACAACAGGCAAGGCAAAAACATAGAGATTGGAAATTGCAAGGTATGTTGGAGGAATAGAAAGAGCACAAGTTAGGGTTGTTGAAAGGGATAGGCAAATAATGTCCAATAAGGCTGGAAACATAGTTTGGGACTAAGTTGTACAGAATTTCAAAAGTTTAACAGAGTTTATATTTTATGTTAGAGTAAATAGGGAGTCATGGAAGGTGTTTGAGTAGGAGAGTGGACTTGAGTGGAACATGAGCTCCTTGAAGGCATAAATATCTCATTTTTCCCACTAGACTGGTGTTTTGCACTTAAAACATACTTCACAAATGTTTATTGAATTGAATTAGTTTAGACAACAAGCCAAATGCAAACTTGGAAAAAATTTAGAATCATTTTTCTTGTAGGCTAAACTATCTTATTAAAAAAACCTTATCTTCTGTTTTAGAATCAATGTTAAGTATTGGATCCAATGCAGAGGCAATTGGGATTAAATGAGTTGCCCAGGTCCACACAACTAGAAAGTGTCTGAGGCCAGATATGAAAACAGGACCTTCCATCTTTAGACCTGGCTCTCAATCCATTGAGCCACCTAGCTGCCCCTAAAACTATTCTTTTTACGGAACATTATCTACATTTTTATAATTCATAGCCATCTTTCATTTCTGCTAAATTATCCCATTTTATGATTATTACTGAATCATTATTACTTGTTAAAGTTATTTTAAAAGTTATTTCAGTTCGTTTTGGTTTTCATTACAGTTTAAAAATTGACTTAGGATATGTATGTTTAACATATTGGAGAGTAGCAAATATCCAGTTAAAATGATGTTTGCAGATGGTAGCATATGGACAATCTTATACAATGAGACCTGATAGGTGAAGGGCTTAAGTTACTGTAACGAGAGTCTATAAACTGCATAGTGTTTGTCTTGAAGCCAGAAAGATCTGGGTTCAAATTCTTTTCTTAACACCTAATAATTGTATCAAGCCCTTGGCAGGTCATTTAATCTCTTTGACCTGAAAAAGTTTCTTTACTTGTGAAATGAAGGTGGCACCTACCTTATGAACCAAGTTCTTTGGGATAGTCCTGTCCCAGCAGAATGAACTTGAGGAGTTTCTCGAGTGCTTCAGATGTCAGAAAATCAAGGGATTCTTTAAGGATTACCTTGAAATTTTCTCTGGTTCTCCTTCCTCAGTTTCTTGGCTCTCCCATTTCCTGACTGTCTGAACTTCTGATCTCTTGCCCTGTTTTGTCCTTTGTTATTTAGGTCATCCTGATTTTTATGTGCCTGCCTCCTCTTTTAACAACTGCTTGCCATGACTTTTAGTTTCTCTATGCTTTCTTCCTTCTGTTTGCAAGTTTTTTTCACTCAGTGTTTTGCTCTGATCCTTTGTTTCTATTTATTACCTTATTCAAAAAACAATTATTCAGTGCCTACTGCCTTTAAGTAGCTGACACCACTAGTTGGGCTGAGCGGAGGGATGAATCTATTAATCGTCTTGGCATCTTATGCCTGAGCACTAACCTGTAGCCTTGATACTGGCTATTCTCATTGTTCTGTCTCTATGCACCATTCCTTCTTTCTCCATGCCCAGTGCCCACATTGGGAAAGCCAGTTAAAGCTAGAGCTCAAGATCTATGAAGGGCTAGGTGGGGGCACTAGAAAGAGTGTCTAATTTGGAGTCTGGAAGACCTGAGTTCAAATACTCCCTCAGACAATTCCTAGCTCTATGATCATGGGCAAATCAATCCCTCTTTGCCTTGGTTTCATCATCTGTTAAATGGCAGCAATGATAGTTCCTCACTCAGATTGTTTGCTAGGATCAAATAATATAGATCAATATTGAAGAATTATATAAATGTTATTATTATGATTATTATCTTTGTTCCCACAGCAGAGACTCTTCAGAACTGCAGTCTTTGTTCCCAAAATCTGTTCCCCTTTGGGTCTTTTTCTTTTTGCCTGGTGGATTTTGCAAAGGGAGCTCTGCTCCAACTAGTTGCTGCCCGTCCTGTGAGTTTGTTGTTTTGAACATGATCCAAGATTTAATTCCCTGAGCCCCGCCATTTCCCTAAAGTGACACTGACATGTCCCTGTTCTGTGCAAGGAGACTGGAGGACCTGAGCTCGCTGTTTCTTTCAGTGTAAATGCTTAATTCCTCCTCCAACCCAAATATCTCGTGTTTTACAGTTCTCGAGCTTCATGGTAAATGCAAATCTGAACTTGAACGTTATTAAAACGTGAGTTGTAACTCATTCATAACCTATAATTAGGGAATACCAGCTGAATGCTAGATGTTAAGAATGAATTAGAGCATTTTTTGTGGTTTCTAAATATTGTCGATTCAATTGAAAATAGATGAGATTTTCGCTATACCCCAGTGGGACTCCTAGACTGAGAACATTTTGAGATGATTAGGATGATGTCAATCAGTCGATCAGTAAACATTTTTGAAGCATGAATGATTTGCCAGGTACTAAGTTAAACACGGATTTTTGGAAGTGTGAAGGATATGCTGGTTTGGGTGATTTGCTAATAGCAGGAATATGTGTTGCTTTTGCTTTTGTTTTTTAAACTTAGCATTCTTGCTATAGGATGTCCTTGTGCCTATATTCACTCAGGAGTACCACAAACTAAGAATCCTGGCTCTTGAGGAAGAGTTGATCAAATGAAAGAGAGAAAGAGAGAGAGGAGAGAGAGAGAGGAGAGAGAGAGAGAGAGAGAGAGAGTGTGTGTGTGTGTGTGTGTTTGTGATCATCTCCTCTAGAGAGTCCAAATTATGTTCTCTTAAGAATCGCATATTGGGAAATGGAAGCAGGATCTGGGAATTAGTCAACTAAAAGCAAGGCTATTAGGGGAAACTGTCATCTGTCCCTCTCTTCTGACCTTTGCCAGCATATGACCCTGTTCTTTTGCCTTCTTCAAAAGCCTCTTTTCCCCCTCAGTGCTTTCAAGGGTGAAAGACTGCCAGATTTGAAGTAGGGGAGGTAGAGTTCTATACTGCAAAGGGCTGGCAGTATGGGTCACTTTCTCTATTACCCCTTTAGCCCCCAACTCCTGATTTCCAGATTTTGTGCCTTAGGACAAAGCCCCTTGGTTGCCTTGTCTGTCTCAGGGTATGATTGTTGTTGAAATAATCATTCAAAAAGGATTCGCTAAGCACCTACTATGCATCAGGCACTCTTTTGGAAGCCAGTTCCTTTACCTATAAAATAGAAGGGTATTGGACTACATGGTTCCTTCTGCATTGAAAGCTCTATGAATTTACTTGTCTGGAGATTTGTGGGTCAGACCAAATGGGCTTCAAACTAGAAATGGAAGGAGAGGAATGGAGAGCTGTCTACATAAGATATATATGATAGAGAAAGTGAGATGACATGGTGCACTGAGTGCCAGACTTGTCATCAGAAATACCTGAGTTTGAATTCTACCTCTTTCACTTCCTAGCTGTGTGACTCTGGGCAAGTCACTTCTGCTCTGATTGCCTGACAAAAGGATCCACTGGAGAGAGAAATGACAAAACACTCCAGTATCCTTGCCATGAAAACACCTATGATTCATAGTATCACAAAAAGTCAGACATGATTGAAAAAAAAAAGAGTAGAGTAGGAATAATAAAAGTGCCTTTTCCTTGTAGATGGCATTATGGGGATCAAATAAGACAACGAGTGTAAAATTCTTTGTAAACTTAAAACCAATGCTAGCTATTGTCATCATCATTATTATAAAAGTAGTTATAACTAATTATTAATGAACTAATCTCTAGGAAGAAAGGCCCACAATAATACTCTTGGTTTTTCGGAAATGTACAGAATATGGGGAATGATGTTAACTAAGGATTTTTAGCACAAGAAGATTAATATGACCTCAAAGAGTAAAACTGGGACCTGGTGGCTATGATATATGACTAGACTATGGCAATGGAAAGGTTTGCTTTATTCAAGAGGAACAGATTAGATAAAAGGGGTGTTGAACCAGCAGCTTCTATCAAGAAGATATATTCCTATGTAGAAACCCAAGAGCTGGGCTGCGGAGGTCAGAATGGAGGATATTTGGGTAAGGGATGAAGGAAGGATAATCAGAAATGATATTGTGGTGGGAGTATATCATGGCTCTTCTGGTCACCAAGAGAAATTAAATGATGAGTTCAAGAAGTAGATCATAAAGCTTGCATAGAGACAGGATAAAGCAGACACAGGGAACTCTATCCATCTAACGGGGCATCTGCTAGAGTTCTCTCATGGCTCCAAGCAGAGCAGCTGAGACATTCTCAGTTTACTGTAATTTCATAATTCACAAGGCAGAGGAAATGAGGAGGGGCCTTGTCTTCCTCTATAGATGAGATTTTGGTCACGTCAAGTCAACAAGTATTTATGAAGTATTTATTAGGCCAGGACCTGGCACAGAGTAGATTGTTGTTCAGTCATTTCAAATGTGTTTGAGTCTTTTGGATGCTATTTGGGGTTTTCTTAGGAAAGATACTGAAGTGCCTTGCCGTTTCTTTCTCCAGTTCATTTTACAGATGAGGAAGCTAAGGCAAACATGGTTAAGTGACTTATCTGGGGTCACATAGCTAATAACTGTCTGAAGCTGAATTGGAACTCAGGAAGATGAGCCTTCCTAACTCTAGATCTGGCACTCTATCCACTGTTCTACTCAGCTGCCACATAGTAGGTGCTACTGTGTCAATCAGGGCTGAGGATACAAAGAAAGACAAAAAGAGAAATAGCTGACACTTTGGGAAGAATAACAGCTTTCTAACTAGTTTCCTGTCTCAAAACTTATCATTTTTATCTCCCCTCCCCTGAGTTGAAAAGAGATTTTTTCAAAGTAGAGGTCTGACCATTGCTACCTCCTCTCCCCATTAGGTCCAGAGGCTATTTATTACTTCTAAGATCAAATATAAGCCCTTTTGTTTAACATTCTTTGCAAAAGAGATGGCGTTTGATCTTGACTTTGCAGAAGGAACAGAATTTTGAAAGGATGAAGAGGAGGAGGAGAGCCATTTAGGTGGGTCCCTGAAGGGCTTAACAGTAGGAGAGGTATAGAAAACCATTAATTGTCTGAGATGTGTATGTGTGTAGGGTATTTAGTGTATCCAGTTGTCTGGGTCCAGGGCCATCATGTACCTGCTCTAGGCAGGACAGTGATTAGAGCACTGAGCCTGGAGTCAAGAAGGCCAGAGTTCAGATCTGTGTTCAGTCATTTTCTATTTGTGTGTCCCTGGTCAAGTCACTCAACCTCTATCTGTCTCAGTTTCCTAAACTGTAGAATGTAGATAATAATAGCACTTAGCTCCTAGGTTGTTGTGAAAGTCCAATGAGATGATATTTATAAAGAACTTAGTAAAGTGCCTTGCCCATATTAAGGGCTTAATAAATACTGGTTTCCATCCTTCATAACCAGAGACGTTCTACTTTTCCAGTTCTCTGACTATACTCTTCTCTATGTTCTTTATGATCCAACTGCAATGGCTACTTACAGATCCTAGACCATGACACCTCAACCCTTTCCCCCCATCTCTGTGTATTTTCCCTGGTTGTCCACCATGCCTAGAATGATCTGCTGCCTATCCCTCTGACTTTTAGCTTTACTGGCTTCCTTCAGGTCCCCCAAACTGCTAATGCTTTCCCCTTTCCCATTGTCTTAATCTACTCTGTGTATGTTTGTCTGAATCTCATTAGAAAGCATGCTCCTTGAGGGTAGATGCTTTCTTCAGTATAGTGCCCATTGCACAGGGAGCTATTAATTAACCTTTGTTGCATGGCTAAGAAGGTGACTATATCATCTCAGAGTTTGTGATTGGAAAATGGGGTGTCTGTTCTTGTTGCTTAGCCATTTCAGTTGTGTCCAAGTCTTCATGATCTCGTTTAGGGTTTTCTTGGCAAAGACACTGGAAGTGGTTTGATTTCTTTCTCTAGCTCATTTTATAGATGAGTTAAGTAAGAAAGCAGAACTAAGGGACTTGCCTAGAATTAAGGACTTACTCACACAGCTAGTAAGTTTCTGAGGCAAGATTTAAACTCAGGAAGATGAGTCTTCCAGATTTCAGCCCTCAAGCAATATCTGTTTGTAGATGCTGAGAGAAACTCTATTACTTCGATCTCACAAAAGTTCTATTTATTTATTTATTTAAAGGGGGGAAAAAACCCAAAAAACAAAAAACACAACACTAGAGTGCCCCAGCCTGAAATTGACTATCCCTGATAAACCAGGAATCTAGTTAGATTCTAAGGTCATTCCTTGGCACGGGATTGGTCCTTATATGGAACAATCCGTGCCCGGAAGTGGGGGGGGTGCGTGGTCCCTCTCTAGCATGTGATTGGTCCATTCAAGACAAATCCCACACCAGGAAGTAGGGGGGAGGGACCCCTGGGGCATGCTGGGGGATGTAGTCCCCTTGCCATTATATTTTTAAAAAACCAACATATTGCACCACCTTGCTGCCGGCAATGGGGTACAGTTTGGTATATATGACTTTGGGGAAGTAAGTTTCCATGAAAGGATTTCACAGCCCAAGATTCCTTAGGAAAATGGTTCAAGAGAGATAGGATATTCTTAAGGAAGATGTAATGATTCAAAGGACTGTGGTTATTAAAGCTGGAAGAGTCCTTGGAATTGCTCCAGTCCCCTCTTTTCTGTATATAGACGAGGAACCGAGGCCCAGAGACGTTAAGGTTGTCACGGAGGTTGTTAAATAGGAAATAGGTTTTGAACCCAGGTGCTCTGATCTTAAAGTATACTTTAGATTAGTTTTAGGGATTATCCAGGTCAAGTCTCTCATTATATAGATGAGGAAACCAAGATCTTCAGAAGTGTGATTGGCCAACGTCCTCCAGTTAGTAGCTGGCAGAACCAGGATTCGAACCTAATTTCTCCGACTCTAAACAGCACTGTATTATTTCTACCATAATTCACTTTTTAAAATTGATTTTTAATTTTTTTATTTTACTTGATATTTATTGATTTTAAAAGTGATTTTTGTTGAGCAAAGAAGCTATATAGTGAGAGATAGGCCTAAGCTCTATATCAATACTCCCTTTTAACTTTATTATTATTATTATATATGTACATAACACACATATAGCACTTTGTAAGCTTTATATCAATACTACTTATTAGCTTCAACATTATTATTATCTCAGATTTTAAAAGGGTATATTAAAAGGATGGAAGCAAAGACTGCTAATTCAATATGAATGCAAAAGAGTTGGACATTTCTGTAAGAATGTCTATCTAAGGGGGCAACTAAGGGCTCAGTGGATTGAAAGCCAGGCATAGAGATGATAGGTCTTGGGTTCAAATGTGACCCCAGATACTTCCTAGTTGTACGACTGTTGGCAAGTCACTTAACTCCTATTGCCTATCCCTTACCACTCTTCTGCCTTGGAACAAATACACAGAATATGGAAGTATATAGGGTTTAAAAAATGCCAGGCTAAAACCCTAATCTGTTTGAATTATGCAGTCAGTGTTACAGATAGCAAAAGGAACATTTTTAGTAACATCATAGATAAGATCAAAGAAAGGATATGATATATGCTTAGAATAGATGGGATGAGAATGAATGAGGAAGAGGGAAAGAATACTTAATCATAATTTAATTTCTAATTTTTCTACCAAGGAGAAAGAGCTTTAAATATAGCAGTAAAGAACAAAAACACTTAAGGTGGAATTAAAATCCAAAATTAATATAAGAGCACCTAGATGTTTTCAGTGAGTTTGTCACCTTTTTCTTGACAAGCTATGTCTCAGAGTACAAAAATCTTGCACATGTTGGTAATGAATGACAAGTGAAAAACTGGGGGAAATGAAAAAGATGCCATAGAAATAGAGATAGGCCAGTGTCGTCACGATTTTCATAATAAGAGAAGAAGGGACTTTGAAAGGAAAGCAGTGATCACTAAAGCCATGATGAATTCCTTAAGAAAAATCCTTTGAGACTAACTAAAAAATGGGATTATCGGATATTTCAGAAAGGTATTGAACAAAATCTTTTATAAGATCTTTGAAGATATGATGATAAGATGTGGATTGGATTATATTATAGTTAGGTGAATTCAGAACTGGTTGAATGATCAGCTGATGTTATCAATGATCAATTATAACCTGATAGGAAATCTTTTAATTGTATAAATGGTATAATTTCAAAACAACGTACATACAGATGGACTTTCTTATGATCTTTTCTTTCATTTTCTATTGAATTCAACTTTTTCCCTCCCACTTCTCTGCCAATGCCTGTGTATATCTCATTCTAAGTTCGTTGAGAGTGAGGAACATTTCATTATTTGTATTTGAAACCTCAACATGTGGCACAATGTCTAATGTATCATAGGCACTTAATACATGCTTATTGATTATTCACCAGATTCTTGGTGGGACAAATATTTAGAAGGAAGCACTGTCTACTCCTATACTATACTGGGCCCTTCAGAATCTAATTTTACCATAGAAGCCAATTCACGGTAAAGGTTAAATTTAATGCTTGGACAATAATTTTATGAAATTATGTGGTTGCCAATATTTATTGTATCTCGAGTCAGAAATTTATTTACAAATATTTACAAAATGAAGAGGAAACAATAAAGTAGAGAAATGTGAAGAGGTTAGAGAGGTTATCTGTCCTATCAGCTTAAATGTTTACTCCAGGTCTGTTTAATCCAAGCAGAGATCAATTAGCTCTCAACCAGGAAGGCAGGTAGTGAGTAACCATGTGGCCTCTTCCAGGATGGAAGCTAGTCTCTTAGGAAACTAGGAAAGGAGTCAGCTTTTCATTCACCCAAAAAAGTAGCCCAGGAGTCAGAGTCTAAGTTGAAGCCAAGCTCCAAGCTCCAAGCCCACAATCCAAGCCACAGTCTCTAGCAAAGCTCTCCCCAGTCAGAAAATTATCTTTAGAAGACAATCTCTTCAGACTATCTTCTCAAAGACAATCTGCTCCGAGGAAGTTTGGGGCTTGATTTTATGGTGACTTCTTGTCCCTGTCCTCTTCACAGGGGTCAATCACAGTTTCCAAATCGTCTAGTACTGTCCAGGGGGCAGTGTCTGTGGGTTCAACTTCTCACCTTCTGAAGTTTAAGTTTTCATCAAAAAGATTCACAGGTAAGGATATGAATTTTCTAAGGACCTTGCTAGCTACTCACCTAGTTCTAATTGGGGTGTTCAATCTTTTGTTTATTCAATTTAAAAGTAGACAAAGGAGAGTTAATCCTGTCTTCAGTCTAGTGAGGTACTAAGTAGGGATACTTAAATTAGTGTTAACTCAAGATAGGCAATATAGAGTAAAGAATTCTCTTTCACAGCACCAATTACTTCTAATGTGTCCCATCCCATAAACTTTTCAGGTCATAATTAATGTACTTCTATCAATGCCCAGTTTATCCAACCAGTTTCATGTTGTATAGAAAATTACTGTTCTGGTTTTTCTGGGTCCTAGCAAATTAAAAACAACTCTATCAAAATATTCATTTAATCAAAGAAGTTATAGTACAATGGAGCATAAGAAACTGCTTAACTTTAAAATAAAAAGATGGGCCCTTGAACTGAATTCCCTTTGTGTGCCCTTAGAAGCAGTGAGGGAAAAACAAATCTCTTCATTAACTTGAATCAACTTAATATTTGGAATGATAGGTTTTGCTACTCATGCTTAATTGCTTTTTAATTTAGAGGCATAATTCTTTATAATCAGTTATATTGCTGAATTCTAAAGTTCTAATTCCTGACATTTTTGAAGGTGATATAATTATTGTTACCTTAACCTGAGCTGATTGTCTTTCACAGTGATTTAGAAAAATAATCAAAAATGAAGGACAAACCAGATATAGGAAAGTAAAGATGAAAGCTGAATTTCAGAAAGTACAGTCTGACAGATGATGAGAAATTGGTTCCTGCCATTTCTTCGTCTCCAAATTTAAAATGAATAATGAGCATACTTGATTT
Source organism: Gracilinanus agilis (assembly GCF_016433145.1). NCBI lineage: Eukaryota > Metazoa > Chordata > Mammalia > Didelphimorphia > Didelphidae > Gracilinanus > Gracilinanus agilis. The sequence goes on from NC_058131.1 coordinate 633,507,741, forward strand.
TCAGTTCTACGTTTTGGTTAATTTGCAGTACACTTCTCCCATTGAGAAGATTGTCACTTTATTCTCTGTCACCTATTGTCAGATGCTTATTAATTATTTAATAAAGCAGGCAAGTAATTAGCAGAAGGCCCCAATAGTTGATACCTTTGGTTAATTGCTAGAGGATGAGTTTGTAATGTGCTAGTTGAAAAGAGACACTTTGATTAATTGAAATGAGAATATCTGTGTGTATATTTCCTTCCTCCACTCTCTCCCAATTTTGTAACAGCATCTTAAATCAAGAAGGGATTTTAGTGATCATCTTATCTTTATAGAAGATATATAATGTGATCCTCTTATCTTTATAGAAGAAGAAATGGAGACCTAGAAAACTGGAGCACCTTGGTTAAAGGCACACAGTTAATTATGAGCACGGTCAGGATCCATGACTCTGGTCCAGTTCAGGCTTCACACCATACTCTGTATAGTTTTGATATCAGAAATACTCATCCTCATAGATTTTTCCCAGCATTGAATATCACTGGTCTCTGAAAATGGAAGGAGATGTGCAGATCTTACAAAAAAGATTCTTTTTCCTGGAAAAATTTCTTGATATTGGAAGAATAACAAAGGACTTTCCTACATTCTCTGGTTAATAGGAAAGAGAAGATTTTTGCCAAATGTGGTCTTAACAAAAAGTAAAGATGGTGTCTCTGATTAAGACATATTATTCTAGATCAGAGTTATTACATTTCCATGGGATAAGGTGGTACCTTACTTTATGTTACACATATTACATGTCTTAAGTATGAAGCTAAGAAAAGTGGAAATGAATTTCTGTCCTAGTAATTGGGTCATGGAGATGTTGACTAGAGGTGAATTAGATAATATCCATTTTTATATGTCAATTATATTCAATAATCTCTTCTTGTATATAGCACTGGACATTTTGGCTGTTGGTTAACAGAGAATAACTTTACATAGTTCAAGGTTATTTGGCCTCTTTTTTCCTGGCTTATTAGCACAGCGTACTGAATATTTTTTCCCTTATTTTGGGTGGGATCTGGACGTGATTTTTCATCAGTCTGGGGAACTCCTACACACAAAACTCAATCAAGTTCTCAGCTGATCTGTAAGTGATAGTCTTAGAAAGTTGCCTGGAAGCACTGCGGAGTTATGTATAGATGTTTGCAGATGATTGGTTTGCCAGAATGTATTTGAGGCAGAATTTAAATTTAACCCTTTCTGATTTCAAGGCTGACCTTTTATCCACAAGATGGCATATTGCCTCTTCCATTATCCATTTAGATTCTTAATAGATATTTACTGATTGAATTTGAAAAAACAAGATTAAAGAGAGAGAAAATATTGTGAGATGAAGTATGGATAATTTTGAATATTTTAAATGGAAAAGTTTTTGTACAAATAAATCTAAAGTGGGCAAGATTAGAAAGAAAGCAGTAAGCCGATGTCAAATACATAAAAATATGATCCATTTCCCTATTGATAAATGGTCAAAAGATATAAACAGATAATTTTTGGCTGAAGAAATCAAAGCTATATACATCTTTATGAAAAAAGCTCTAAATCATTCTTTATCAAAGAAATAAAAATCAAAACACCTCTTGAGATATCATTTCACACCTATCATATTGGATAAAATGATAAAAATGCAAAATGACAAATGTTGGAGGGGATGGAAAAAATGGGGACATTAAAACACTGTTGGTGGAATAGTGACTGATCCAGTCATTTTTGGAGAGCAATCTGGAATTATGCTCAAAGAGTTATAAAATTCTGTCTACCTTTTGACCAGCAATATCACTAGTAAGTTTATTTCTTAAAGTGATCTGGGAAAAAGAAAAGAACTTGTGTTTTAAAATATTTATAGCAGTTCCCTTTGTGGTGGCAAAGAACTGTAAACAAAGGGGATGCCCATCAATTGTGGAATGGCTAAACAAGTTGTGGCATATCATTGTGATGCAATATTGCTGTGCCAAAAGAAATGACAAACAGGTTAATTTTGGAAAAACATGGAAAGACCTATATGAAATTGTGAAGAGTGAAATGAACAGAACTGAAAACATTATATACAGCAAAAGAAATATTTGAAGAATAACTTGTATATGTCCTTTTCCAGAGAAAGAACTAATACATAGAAATAAGTAAGACATAGTTTTATATATATACACAAATCTTTTAAAAATACTATCTTCTCTTATGGGGGGAAGGGAAGAATGGAGGATGTTACTGGGTATTTTAATGTAACAAGTAAACAAATAAATAAATTTTAAAAAGACATGATTTCCAGCCTAACATGATATCAATAGATATTACTTAGAATAGGGAATATACTTTGGCTTATTTTCCCAGGTTCAGACCAGCTACATTGCCACCTCAGGCTTCTTAGAATACTCTGCAGATTTGGGCATTGAATTTAGCCATTGACTTTAGCTCCTACCAGCTGAGTTCCCTCCACTAGTGACAGACTAGTTTCATTTAATCATTTAATTTTGATTAGCTTTTACAAAGGGGTATTTACTTTGGAGACATGGAAAAAAAATTTCCTCCCAACACCTTGGGGTTCAATCTTTCCCAATACTGTCTTTGTCCATAGTTGGAGTAGCTAAATCATAGCACAATTTCTATATAACATTGGTCCCATCAAGTTCACTTTCAGATGCAGCAGGACTGCTGGATAAGTCCTCAATATTAGAGATTGCAGGCCATTCACCTAGAAGAAAATAGTACAAATGAAGAGTCCAAAGACTGAGGGCCATCCCTTAGGGTTGATGAGGAGAAGACCCCAAGCATCTTCCCTTTTAGCATGGTCTTTTACTTGATATTGTTCATGGAGTTAAACATAGCTAAACAAACAAAAAGCTTCTTTTAACCAACTGGTTAATCAGATTGCTTGCTTTCTTGGAGAGAGGAGAGAGAGAACTTGAACTGAAAAATGTCAGAAACAAATGTTAAAAATTATCTACATGTACTTAGAAAAAAATACAATGAAAGAAATAAGGTCTTAACCAAGTGGTTAGCGTACTGGATCTAGCTACATAATGTCTGTGATTGCTCCCCAGTCTCTCCAAGGCATTTCCATTCCACATCATCATGGTTTTCTCAGATGTATGTTCCTCTACTTTTCCAAGTAGGGAGACGCTGTCCAAGGTGCTTTATACAGACAATAGAACATGATTAGACAAGGAATAATACTGGCTCTAGATAGACTCTGGGACCCAAATATCTTTTTCAATGGCTCATTAATGTCTAAATTCCTACTACTAAAGATTTGTTCCTTGAACATGGAGCTCATTGAGGTCAGGGACTGTGTTTTTGCCATTCTTTGTATGCCCACCCTTATTTCCTCCACTTCATAAGAAAGTGCCTATATATTGTTAAAGGTGGTGATTTAAACCTAGGACTTCTAATTTCAAATCTTACTTTCTTTCCATTGCACCAGGTCTGAGCATGTTACTCCCACACTCAAACATCTCCAATGGCTCCCTTTTACCACTAAGATGAAAATACAAATTCCTGTGTTTGGCATTTAAAGCTCTTCAAAATCTGGCTTTAACCTGCCTTCACAAGATTATTGCACATTTCAGGATAATGGTCCTTCCTATACTTTACACTTCAGCTATGCTGGTCTTCTTGCTTTTTTTAGTGACATTCCATATCCCATCTATATGCCTTTGTACTGACTGATCTCCATACCAATAATGTACTCCCTTGTTTCCCCTCTCCCCACCTGTACTTTTAAGGGTGGATAGGGTGGTCAGGGAAGACTAGCACCTCTGGCATAAGGGCTTTCTGAGCACTTTTCAGGGCTCCTTTCCTCCTTTGATGTCTACATGTCACCTCGCTTTCACTTGTGGTTCCAAGAAGTTGCAGCATGTATGGTAGTCACACCCTGGTAAACCATCTTGGCAGATGGGCTAAATCAGGTTGATGGTAACAAATAGGCTTCAAATCATTGATGAGTCAAGGGGGTGTCTACCTCTGGCATGCAAAACCTCACCTGGCCAAAAGGGCAGATGAGAACAATTTGTTCAAATGGTCACGAAGCACCAGAAGCAGGTTCTGTGGAGTATTTAAAGCCTGGTTAGACACTGAAGAAGCCAATGCCATCTATCTGCAGCTATCACCAGGGAATACTTTTAAGGCTAATCACAGAGAAATGAACTTCCTATAGGAACAGACATGACATTTATCAACTCTTGTGACCCTAAAGCGTAAACATGTCCTCCATTTTCATCCTTTCATGTATTCATATGTCTCTATTTTGTACCCTTCTTTCTCTACCCCTTCATCTTCTTTGTGAGCACCTTGATAGTAGGGACTTTGAATCCCCAGAGCCCAGCACAGTGACAGGCTCATAGTAGGTGCTCAATAAATGCTTGTGGAGTGAACAAATGTGAACTCATTTTAGAAAGCAACCTCTCTAAACCTCCACCTTAATTTTACTTTATGTGTTTCTGGAATTTTGAAATAGAATTAGGGGTGATGGGAAAAGGATGCAACAACTCAAGGAGGAAAAACAAGCAACAACGATGGGACCTCATATCAGTAAAAATATTAACTGAGCTTTTGTAAAGTACTTTTGCTCTGCTCTCAGCAAGTCTAGGAGAGGAATCCATCTGTCTCCTCCAACACAAATCATAGATCCAGAGCTGGAAGGAGACTGAGAGGCTATGAAATCCGACATCCCCAAATTATAGGTGAAGAAACTAAAAGCCAGCAAGCTAAGTAACTTGCCCAGTGTCATAGATGAGGAAGTAAGAATTAGTGACAGGCAATAAATACATATCCTCTTCAACAACAGTTAATTCTACTCACAGTATTATGCTGCATTCCCTTAGAGATGGACCTTGGAGACAGTGTTCAATCACACCCTACTTCCCTTAAGCTAAATCAATTCCATTCCATTTTTTCCCATCTCAGTGAATGATGAGATCTACTGAATGACCAATTTATAACATTCTTCTTACTGAACTGTTTATCACTGTATTATATATCTGTTTTTAAAAAGTTATTAGAATTGAGTAGTTTACTGCATATCATTTTCCTGGATGGCCCTCAGTGAACCCTTTCAGCAGTATGTTCAGGTTAGTCAGTCAGTCTGTCCTATCCTGCTTTAAGGAAGGAATCTTTCAAAAATATATTTTTAAAAAGCCTGAACTTAAGAACTAAATAAAAGGAGCATTTCCATATATATGGTAGAAAAGAAAAAGTAGATTGTACATGAAACTGTCAGTCAGTCTGACATATCCTGCTTCAAGGAAGCAATCTTTAAAAATATATTTATAAAAAGCCTGAACTTAAATACCAAATAAAATGGGCATTTCTATATATAGCAGAAAAGAAAAAGCAGATTATATGTACATGAAACTGTAAAACTTTATTATGTATAGCTTGTTTTTCTTTTTAAACTATATAATCAGTTAAGCATGTAATTTTCTACACGGTCCTCCTAATCTATGATTCTTTTCTGGCTTTCCATTCTCTTAGCATTTTAAAATAAATGCTTTGATGATCTTTCTTCCTTTTGGTAAAATACTTAGCAGAATGCCTAGCATGCAAAGGATGCTATGTAATGCTAGTAATTTTTTTCTTTCTTTTTTGTTATATTATCTGTAGTCTTTCTCTCACTTTTCCTCTCATTTAGAAAAAAGAAAAAAACTTCTTGTAACAAATATACACAATCAAGCAAATCACTTCTTTTATTGGCTGTCTGAAAACATATACCATTTAGCATCTTAAGTTTATTACTTCTCTATTAGAAGATAGGTAGCAGACTTTATGGTTGGTTGTTGCAAAATTCTTTATAATTCTATCAACTCTTTTCTTATTCTGTTAATCTTACTCTATCATTTCATACAAATTTCCTCAGGTTTCTCTGAAACTGTTCCTTCTGTCATTATATTCCTATGCCATACATAATTTGTTAAGCCATTGCTCAATTGATGAACACTCCCTTAGTTCCCACCTCTTTGTTCTAACAAAAAGGGCAGCTATAATTTTTTAATTCATATGCATTTTAAGGAAGGAATCTAGATTAGGGATGCTGGATTTTCCATTGACTATGTTTCTGGCCCAGCTACACCTGGAATGAGCACATCTTGAAGATTCTGACATATGGTAACTCAAGAGGAAGAATCTGAGGCTAGAGATGGAGAAGAGAGAATAGGTGAACTAATTCTTCAGCAGGCATTACCTCAGGGTGGAAGCCTGGACCTGCTCAGGGGTGGAGCCCTCTGACCATCAGCAGCAACTTCAAAAGAATTTACTAAATACCCAGCCATCATCAATCACACCCAGCTTGGAGGATCCTTCTCCCCAGTGTTGTGAAGAATGGAGGAAGGTACTGGGTTGACTTTTCAGTGTCAGTAAATAGCTACAACTTGCCTAATTGTGCATTTGGATTTTGCCTGAAGCTCTCTAATGGTTGAGGAGTCCCATTTCACTTTTTCATAACTTTAGTGGCTTGTATTATTGTGCCTACATTAAGCCTAAATTCCTTTCTTTGCAATTTTCACCCACCGATTCTGATTCTGAATCAGAATCAAACTGAATAAATCTAATTCCCCTTCCATCTAACTGTCCACATACTTAAAGGCAGTTATTATATCTCCCCTATATCCCTTCTTTTCCAGATTAATCATCAACTATTTCTTCAATTGATACTTATATCAAAAGAATTTGAAGCCCTTTACCATCTTGATTGCTTTCCTCTGGACCCTCTGTAGCTGATCAATATCCTCTCTAGAATTTGGTGTTCAGAACTTAATGTAATTCACCAGATCTCTGATACTGGATTGTTTTGCCATTTCCTTCATATTGCAGATGAGAAAACTGAGACAAACAGGCCAAGTGATTTGCTCAGGGTAATATAGCTAGTAAGTGTCTGAGGCCAGATTTGAACTCATGATGATGAGCCTTCCTCCTTCCAAGTCCATTGCTCTAGTCATCATGTCACCTATATGCCCAAATGCAGGCAATACAAATGATTGATTTAGGTGGCAAAAGGCTAAATAAGACAAGACATCTTCCCTGACCTCAAGGAGCTTACAGATGTTCTCACTTAACTCCCTAACCCCCAGAACATACTTCAGCTGGATTTATGCTATGCTAACTCCAAGGATCAAGGTTACATGCATACTCAATAGTATTGTACCAACCAAAGAAGGAAAGAAGCATTTGGTTGTTAATACATCTAAATGGTATTATCAGCCACAGACAGCATACATTTGAACAGGGAAATAACTTTCCTTCAAGTCAACATAGATTTGTTGAATACCCGAGGTCATCGAGATCTAGGTTTTTAGAGTTGAAAAAGACACAAGAGCTCATCTAAGTCTACTCTCTTCATTTTAGAGATGAAACATAGAGGCAAGAGATGGGAAATGGCTTGTCCTAGTTTTCATAGGGTAAGAGAGAGAAGATGCACCTAGAGGTGGATAGAGAGACAGAATGGAATCAGAGAGATGGAGAGAGAATTGGAGAGGAAGGCAGAAACAGAGAAAGAGAAAGAGACATATACAGACAAAGCAACAGGGATAACTGGGATTCATGCGTGAAGCATTTGGAAAAACCTAAAGCTGTATTGGTGAATCTATGGCACACAGACTGGAGGGGGATGCTCTCTTTTTCCTCTCTATGTGCACCTGGGGATGTTTCTCATATCACCTGCCCTTCTGCCTAGCAGCCCAATGGAAGCACTTCCTCCCTCCCGTCTGGGGTAAGGGGATGGCTCACATGTGGTGTGAGGGTGCAGTTTGGGCACTCGGTCTCTTAAAGTTTTGCCATCACTGACCTTGATATGAATGTAAGTTATCATTATTCTCTTCTTCTGTGATTTGTAGTAAAGAATACTGGATTTATTGTTTCTGGGTTCAAATCTTTCCTATACCTTACTATCTTATTATGTCACTACTACCTGTTGAGGCTTGGCCAAGATATTTTTCTCTCATGACTCATTAGTTCTTCTGTCAAATAAAGGAATTGCAACAGATGATTTCTAAAGTACCTTATATTTAAATTTATGACTAGTATACTTTCCACAACTCTATATTGCCTTTCATATGACCCACTGTATGCACTGTGTTCTATATTCTCATTGAAGGACATAGTAGAACTTTTCAAAAAAGTCAGATAATTAAATATATTATGTGAGGCAACACATTTTATTGGGAATTACAAAGTTTAGGTCATAAGCATGGCAGCAAGGAAGGTGAAGACTCCTAAGTATTGTTGGGTTGCTAGTCGTTATTTTTAAAAAATTAAAGGAGCAAATAGTAATTCTTTTTCTTCTTTTCTTTGAGTTTGAGTGTGCTGGCAAATAATCATCCCCTGACCTGCTCATTTCCCTTTCTGCCTCCTCCTCCTCCTTTTTTGTCCTTGGATCACAGATTATCAAGGCAGACGAGATAGTGATGGGGTATATCCAGTCCTCAGACCCACAACTAAAAAAAGCACAATGGAAAGGCCACCATGGAGGAAGATATACAAAGCACTAATTTTTCTCATGAGTTTGTCTATAAAAGGATTGTGGGAAAATGATAAGAAGAGTCAGAAGCATGCATCAGTTTCAGAACTTGGCAAGGAGAGTTGGGATCAGTCTCTAAGAGTATAGGTGTATGAAAGGTGAAGATGCTGAGAAAGCAAGAGAGGAGATGATTAGCCAGCTCAGCCAGGGATCAAGTTATGTAGATCTACAATGGAGGGAGGTGGTGATGGAATTCTAGAAACACCTAGGAAACTCTTCTTTCAGTTCTTTTTTGTCTATCTTAAGGTAGCCCAAGATTCATTAGCCATTTTGTATACTTTCAGAAAGGAGAGTCTAAATCTCCTTTGATGGATTAATGTACTACCCGTTATTTGTAAATGTATCCTAGATTCTATTCTGGGCCCTCTTCTCTCTCTCTGCACCCTTCCTTTTGGTGGTTTCATTAACTCCCTTGGATTCAAAGTAAATACATCATCTTTCCCAAGAGAATTTGCATTTTAAATTTCATCTCTTATTCTATAATGAAAGACTATTTTTACCCTGAGTACTTCCAGATCAAGGGGAAGATTTTTCTGAGCAGGTTTTCCAAGACCCTCTACACCAATGGTTGCCTGTTTTATTCATAGAAATCAGGGTAAAATGCACTTTTTAAAAGTTCCAAAAAAGTTTCAAATGTCTTTGGAAAGAGCCCATATGAGAAGACTCAAAATGCTTTCACTTTCTGTATGAATTGCCAAGCAAACTAAAGAAATCCATTTACTTAATCATTTAACGATTTCTTCATACCTTCCCATCCCCTCAAGTGGATCTGGGTTCATTTAAAGCTGAACATCCAATAGCAAATCCTCTAGAATCTAATCAGTGCTTCTTGTAGTAGGTACCTCAGGCAATCCTTTGCAACACAGAAAATATTCTTGGAGCTCTGATTGCATGCAGCTGGGCTTTGATTCTCTTCCCCCATCCCCTCCTGCTTGATGTTGATTAAAAAAATGGAAATAGAACTGACCTGGGAGTCAGCAAGTCTTCGTTCTTCTCTAGTCTCAGCCACAAACTAGATGTTACCTTGTTTATGTCACTTTCCTTCTCTGTGACTCATTTTTCTTATGTGCAAAAATGAGTAAAATAAACAGTATTTGACATTTAAATAGGGCTTTAAGGTTTACAGAATACTTTAGGGTATTCTCCTATTAGGTCCTCATATTAACTCCATAAAGTAAGTACTAGAAGTATTATTTACTCCCCATTTTATAGATGAGGAAACTAAAGAATCACTTGCCATATCACACAACATCTGACAAAAACTGATCTCACTTGCACCTCTAGGTCCAACATTTTTTGTACAACATAAGCATACCTTAGAGAAATTGCAAGTTCACTTTTAGATCACCCCAATAAAGAGAATGTTACAATAAAATGAGTCATATGATTTTTTTTGATTTCCCAGTGCATATAAAAGTTATGTTAATGCTTTACTTTAGTCTATTAAGTATGCAATAGTATTACATCTAAAAAATGTACGTACCTTAATTAAAAAAAGCTTATTTTTTGAGCCTTCAGTGAGTCATAATCTTTTTTTCTGGTGGAAGGTGATGGCTGCTGACTAATCCAGGTGGTAGCTGCTGAAGGTTGGTGTGGTTGTGGCAGTTTCTTAAAATAAGGCAACAATGAAGTTTGACACATCACTTGACTCTTCCTTTCACTGGAACACTTAGAGGCCATTGTAGGGTTATTAACTGGGCTAATTTCAATATTGTTTTTTTTCAGGGAATAAATAGGGAGGCTCAGGGAGAAGGAAAAGATGGAGAAATGGCTAGGAAACAGAATAATCAGAACACAAAACACATTTATAGACTGTTTGCCATCTTATGTGGGTGCTATTTGTGACACCCCAAAATAATTGCAATAGTAACATCAAATATCATTGATCATAGATAACTATTTCAGATATAAAAATGATGAAAAAGTTTTAAATTTTGCAAGAATTACTAAAATATGGTACATATTTGTGAGTTCATGCTGTTGGAAAAATGGCGTCAATAGACTTGCTTGATGCAGGGTTTCCATAAACCTTCAATTTGTAAAAAAACACACTATCTGTGAAGCATAATAAAATGAAGCACAATAAAACAAAGTATGCCTGGGTTATACTATAATTTCTAAAACATAAGTGTGAACATGTAATTCAACTATTCAGTAACTCCAGAAGCTTCTTATTGCCTCTCTGAGTGAAATTATATTACTTTGTTTGGCTTTCAAAACCCATTAGAAGTTGACCACATCCTTATTACAAATAACTCCCCTCCTATACCTTATGGTCCAGCCAAACTGGCTTTCTTATTGTTCCTCACACAGAATATTCCATTTTCCTTCTACATGCTTTGGTCTGGCTAGTCTTCATTCCTGGAATGTACTCCTTCGCCCTCTTTATCTCTTACAGGTTCCAGTTTTCTTCTATATAAAGCTCAATTTCTGCTTTCTACATGAATCATTTCTTTAATGCTCCAGACTCTAGGACCTTTCCTGGCAAAATCATCTTATACTTATTATGTATTCTCTCTCCATCTATCTCTCTCTGTCTCTCATCTCCCTTTGTAGAATGAAAGTTTTTTGAGAACTAAGGCTGTTTCACTTTTGTCTTTGTATGTCCAGTGTCTATCCTGTGCTTAGTAATCTTTGTTGATTGATATTTCACACTTTCTCTCCAAGTTGGTCTAGGTGACCTCTAAGGGCTTGACCAACTCCAAAAATTAAGGTTGATTATTTTAAGTTTCCATGATTCTATACTTTGTGTCCTACCAACCCTAAGAGAAACACTGGAAAAGACTGAGGGCTGGTAATCAAGTTGTTAAAGGACAAGTGGAAATGGAACAACTTTTTTGATCTTCCTGTAGAGTTAGGCTATAGTCAGACCAACATGTCATGCAATTGAAAAAACAAAATACAAAAAAATGAACAAAAAACCCTAGAAGAAAACTTCCCTTCTTTGTAATTCATTTTATGACTGGAGTCTAGATCTTTGGAGGAGCGGAAAGTCCAGTCAAGTAAACAAACATTTATGACCCAGGCACTCTACTACATTCTGGAGATACAAAGAAAACTACAAAATACATGCCTTTGAGGAGCTCACAGTCCCTTGGAGGAGTCAAAATGCCAACAGGTATATACATACAAGAAATGTACAGGGTAAATTGGAGATAATCAGCATTGAGGAAGACTGGGAAAACCCTCTTAAAGAAGTTTGGATTTGATCTGAGACTTGAAGGAAGCCAGGAAAGCATGAAACATTTCAGGTATATAAGGGACCTGGCTTCTAAAGCTTTTATTAAGCACCTATTATATGCCAGGCACTGTGTTAAGCACTAGGAATACAAATATAAGCAAAAAAAGATAGTCACTACTCTAAACAATCTAATTTGGGGAGAGAACTACATTTAACTAGTGTGGAGCAACTGGGGCTTTTGTGCAGGTTACCAAATTTAGTAGGTGCTGACAGCACTATGAGTTCCTCAGGGACCTAGAAACAACAGCATTTAGTATCTAGCTAGTAAGAATAAATAGTTAAAATAGATGCAACTAGATGGTAGGTTGAGGTGGGCTTCTCGCTTTGTCCCTTTCCTTGCTACTCCTTTCCCCATGTGGGGTCATCTCCTTTAGCAACCTGATACCAGTGTCCTGGGGTCTCTGCTCTCCTCTGTCTCTTTTATTGTGATATCAGACCCTTTTCTATCTTCCCTTTATACTGCAATCATGTTTCTTGCCATAGGTATGGTTAGTGGTACTTTTCCTGGGCTCCAAAATACCTAGCTATAACTTTACTAACTTTGGGTGATCATATCTGAGTTCTTGGTTCAGTTCATTTTCTCCTACATTTTAATAATTGCCCTGAAAGGTTAGTTGTTGAATGAATCTATCAATCAACAAAGTCAGTGAAGACTCTAGAGTGAGGAGCAAGAATTTTGTCCTTCTCCATTTCCCAGAATTCAAAGGAGAATTAAAAAAAGTAGAAATGGTTACATTATCCTTCTGGGTCCTTTCCAAATCTGTCCATTAGTAATACCGGTCCCAGCCGTTCTACCACCATTGAGTTTCTAGAAAGTAAAGAACAGTTCTAGAGTAGTTTTGTCCCATGCCAGAAACTGGGGGAATAAAAATAAATACAGCAAAAAAAAAATCGACCTTCAAAAGGACCCCTAATTTTTTTCCTCTCTAATGTTAGATTCAACATTCTTCTACTTTTAGTATGGATTATTATAATAAAGCCCATATTTTTATAGCACTTTGTAGTCTCCAAAGCACTTTTCTCACAATTATTCTGTAATAGTATATTATTTTTTTTAATTTGTAAAGATATTTTATTTTACATGCAATAACAAATTTCCCCATAAGTTTTTCAAAGTTATATGATCCAAGTTATCTCCTTCCTTCCCACTCTTTCCCCTTTCCATAGTTGGCAAGCAATTTGATCTGGTTATACATGTATTATCATGCAAAACATATTTCCATATTTTTCATTTTTGTAAGTGAACAGTGATACAAAACCAAAACTCCAAAATGAAAACCCAAATGAATTAAAATGAACAATCATATTTTTTGATCTGCATTCTGATCCCAACAGTTTTTTTTTCTAGGAGTGGAGAGCATTCTTTGTTATAAGTCCCTCAGAATTATCCTGAATCATTATATTGCTGAGAGTAGCTAAGTCTTTCACAGTTGATCATTTCACAATATTGCTGTTCCTATGTACAAAGTTTCCTGGTTCTGCTTATTTCACCCTGCATGAGTTCTTCTGTAGGTCTTTCCAGTTCTTTCTGAGATCATTGTATTCATCATTTCTTACAGCACAATAGTATACCATCACCATCATATACAACAATTTGTTTAGCCTTTCCCCTATGTATGGATATCCCTCCCATTTCCAATTCTTTGCCACCACAAAAAGAGCAACTAAAAATATTTTTGTCCAAGTAGATCCCCCCCATTTTTAAATCTATTTGGGATATAGACCTAGTAGGGGTATTACTGGATGAAAGGGTATTTGCTCCTTTTTTGCCCTTTGGACATAGCTCCAAATTGCCCTCCAGAATCATTGTATCAGTTCATGACACCACCACGTGTACCAGATGCATCAGTGCCCCGATTTTGCCATGATGTAGTAGTGTAAATATTATTATTCTCATTTTACAGGTGAGTTAAAGTTACAAGTGACTCAAAGAGCAATGGAGAGATACCAGGTTAGCAAGAATAAGCGATGATGTATTTCCAAAATGACCACGAGAAGTCCTTAAGAGGACACTACTGAGGAAATAGATCATTGGAAAAGGAAGTGGGCCAGTCATTGTGTGAGTGTAAGAAATAATGGACAATCTGATGTCCTATATACCCAAAACATTGGAAAAACCCTAGAGGAAGGCTTTCAGCATATGGCATTCATTCTTCCATAGAGGGACTATGGAAGAACATGGATAAGAAAGGAAAAGAGAGTGTAGATGGGCTACAATCTGCCCTGAGAGAGGGAATATCTATGCTATGTCAGGTCTGGTAATATATAGAACTTTATAAATGGGTAAACTGAAGCTCAATTATTTCCTTCAGGCAAGGAAATTATTTCCTTAGGCCTTGGAAGGGACAAAAATAAAAAATTCTCACTCAGGTCTTCCAGTTCCAAAGCTAGGGCTCTTTACATCAAATTATAGACCATTCTAGTAAGAGATGTTAGTTCTGGGGGTATTGTTACTAATGGTCATGAGGCTAGACTTAAGTTCTTCTTCAATGCCTCATCTTTTTTGGAGGAAACCCTTGATTTTTTTTAAACTCTTGCCTTCTGTCTTATAATCAATACTGTGTATTGGTTCCAGGGCAGAAGAGTGGTAAGGACAAGGCAATGGGGGTTAAGTGACTTGTCCAGGGTTACACAGCGAGGAAGTGTCTGAGCTCAGATTTGAACTGAGGACTTCTTGTCTCTAGGTCTGGTTCTTAATCCACTGAGCTACCTAGCTGCCACCCTCCCTTTCTTTGTCTTCTTAAAAACTGTGCCAGTGGAAGACAAATTCAGCCAGGCTCTACCAGAATTGTGGAATCTTAAAGGTGGAGGGGACCTTAAAGACCATCAAGTCCAAACTAGTAAGGTTTAAATAAAATCCCAAGTGATGGACTGTGTAAGGCTGACCCAGTGACCAGACTAGTAAAATTTGGAGAATTTTATCACCTGCTTATTGGTGACCAGAGTATTAAACTGGACCACAATGGCTTATGAAGACTTCCTAATAGGCACGGAGACTTTGTATGGGTAAAGGGAATCTCCAAGTTGACAAAATCACAGATCCTGGTATTATTGAAGCAGGAGCCAGTAGTCACAGTGTAGAGCCGGAAGGGTATTCAGAGGTCATTTTGGTTCAATCTCATTATGATAAAAGTTAGGACACGGAGGCTTAGTGAGATGAAATGACCCATACATTGCCACATGGATAGTAAATTGCAAAAATGGAGTTTGACCCAAGACTCTCAAAATCCCAAGCCTGTGCTCTGTCCATTGCACTAGGCTGTTGGCGATTGTTTCTAGTCATGTGTTTTTTAGTTTGGTGATTGTGGTCAGTGTTCCCTGGAGCTCTCATTGTCCAGGGAGCAGTGCCTTTGCTCATAGATTTCTTTGAAAGCTACCATGATGCCAATTTCCAACTTTATAAATGCAAGATGGGGGAGACATGGTTAAATGGCAGTTGTTCTGGAATAAAAATATTTAAGAATTTTAGTAGACTTGTAGCTAGGCAGCCCATGAGATAGAGTACTAAACCAAGAGTCAAGAAGAATTGAGTTCAAATGTGACCTCTTACACTTTTCATTGTGTGACTGTGAGCAAGTAATTTAACTTTTTTTCTGCTTCAGTTTCTTCTTCTTTAAAATAGATATAATAATTATACCCACTTTCCAGAGTCGTTATGAAGATGAAATAAGACTATTTATAAAGCACTTCTCAAACTTGAGAATGCTAGCCATTATTATTATTACTTATTGTGGCTCAATTATGAGTCAGAAGTGTGATGTTATAAACTTTGAGCTGCATTCAGAAAGTCAAAGTTGAGGCAGTTAAGTGGCTCAATAGACAGAGAGCCAGGCCTGGAGACAGGAGGTTCTGGGTTCAAATGTGACCTCAGATACTTCCTACCTATGTGACCTCAGGTCAGTAACCCAATTACCTAGCCCTTCCTGATATTCTTCTTTCAGCTGTTATTTGTATTAATTCTAAGAGAGAAGGTAAAGATTAAAAAAAGGTGAATGTCTTTACAAAACTTACCAGTCTTCTGATTCTAGGTCCAAATTACTATCTATAATGTCATACCACTTGACCATTACTGGAATGAGTAGAGGTAGGAGTTCTAAATCCTTTTTGAACCTTTTTGGGTCTTTGATAAAATAGATCTCTTCTCAGAATATTTTTAAATGCGCAAAGCAAAATATTTATTACTTCAAAGGAAACTAATTACATAGAAATTCAGATATAAAAATATTTTTCAAAAAGTTCATGGATACCAGGTTAATAAACCCGGGAAAAGAAACTTCAGGTTATTTGCTAGACAACTATAAATTCACCATAGATACAGGAAGGAATCGAAACAGTACTGGTCCTTTCTTCACATTGTTTCTGGTGGAAGCACACATGCTTCCCTTTTCTCTTTACCTTGGCATTTGCTGCCTCAGCTCATGGTGGTATTGTTCATTTGTAAAAAGTCACTGGAGTCTAGATATATTTACCATTTGCCCTACCTTTTCATTCTTCTTTGGAGAGAATGTTCTCAAAGACAGGGGGAAATGGATCAGCAGAGACTCCACTCCAGAAAGGCAGTCGGAGATTTTCAAATGGGTTGTGTGGAATGTAAATTGTTTATTGACTCTGCTCTGTGTACTGTACAATGTATGCTTCCGTGAGACTGTGCTTCAAAACCCAATTGAGGCAGTTGTTTTCTGGAAATACCTCCAGTGTGAGAGGGAAAATGAGTGATAGGGTTTAGAGAATTAATATACTCAGTTGGTAGCATCTCAGTAAACACAGGGTTGTTTAGAGGTGATCTATTATCTACCAGGAAAAAAAGAGCTGGAGGTCAGAAATGAGACATTAAATCCATTTTGGGGGTTGCCATCAAAGAAGCCCCCTACAGGCAACTTGGTCATAAAGAGTATTTTACAAAGGCATGTTGTTTTCCTCGGGAAAGAATTAAGACATAAAACTATTTCTTCTATGGAGATAGAGCTGCTTTTTTATCTTGAGAACAAAGTGGCAGGAAAGGGACTGACCTAAGGAATAAAAACAAAAAGGGCACTCAGCATTTCTGCCAGGAGCAACACTGCTTGAACTAAATAATATTGTATGTTCTGCACAGAACCGAAATTGAAGGACAAAAGAATGATCTTTTAGTGAGTTCAGGAAAAAGTTGGAAGCATTATAATACCAAATCAAAAGAGCTCTGATGGATATTGGTGTAAAATCAAGAGCAAATAGCCTTTGGATGGACTGTGGAAAAACAGTTACAAAGCGAAATTCTTCTAAATCATATGAAAACACATCAGAAGGTCCTAAAGATCAATAATAAAGCAAGGATGAAACAAACAAAATGGTAAATCATAAGATACTGTATGTGCTAGCACGTGGTGGGTAAGTCATATAAGAAAGGATGATGGCTAAGGGATGGGCTAACAAACTAATAAAGGGGATCCTATGAGACCACTGATGGCATACTAGAAGGCACAAACACTCAGGGGGGGACCAAACTGGTTCTCTTAGACAAAGGTGGAATCATGGAGTGCAAGCCTGACTATATTACTATTCAGTAGATAAACCTTCAATAGTGCAATGGACATACCAATAGATTTGGAGGCAGGAAGACTTGAGTTCACACTTGACCTCCAAGATTTACTAGCCGGGTAATACTGGGTGTGTCATTAAATCTCTGTCTGACTTAGTTTCTTCTTTTGTAAAATGATGCTAATAATAGCACCATCTTCCCAGGGTTGTTGTGTGAATCAAATAAGATAATATTTGTAACATTATTGTAATAATATTATATAATTATATTGTATATTGTATATATTGCACATAATATATATTGTATAATTGTAATAATGTAATAATATTGCTTAATATAGTGTCTGACACACAGTAGGCTCTTAATACATACTTATTCCCTCCCTTATTCATGAACATACATGAGATCTGTCAATAACTGCCTTTATTGCTTAGTACTCTCTTTGCTGATAAGAAAAAGAAACTTAGAGGATTTATCTTAGAATCATTTTGATTATCAATCACTCACCATTTATTAAGAGCCTTCTATGTGTTAAATAGGGAAGAATCCATCATTGACTGGTTCTCCTTTGATTTGAGAAAATCAAATAATTTTGCTTCCATAACTCATGAAAGTGGAAGTCAAATCTACTCTCTTATTCTGAAAGAGAACCAGCCCTTCTGGTGACTGAATTCTACAGAAGAAAATCTCAGGGAGTCATATCAACTGGCAAATGAGAATGAGCAAGGGTGGAACCAGGAGGAAAATAGGAGCTTCCCAGGTTCCATATCTGTGCTTTGATATAATGAGTAGCAATTCTATTTTTGTGGTGCAGCACAATCCCTTTGACTTCTTTAGAAGTGGGTCAGGCTCTAGATAACCAGCATCAGAAAATGCTGGCTGAACACCTCTGCTCGAGATTACTGTCTCTGAGAAGGAACTTCAGGCAGCTTCTTCAAGCCCTGCCTGTTGCTCTTCCCATGCCTGTGCCTGTGCCCGATCCCTAACTTCTCAGTGTGATAATAACACAATATAAGGCAAGTCAACTTTACTTCCTATGCTAGCCTATGTTGAGTAAATTCTCATTGCTTTTGGACTTGGCATTCTCTCCAAGCACATTCTCCCTTAACCACTATTATAGCAAATCAGGGTCTTGGAGATTTCAATGTGAAAGGAGGGAAATCAGTGTGAGAATCAGGATTCCTATATTCCTTAAGGAATCTCTCAGGGTGAAATTAGTGTGCAAAAAAACCCAAAATAAAACACACTTAAGGATACAAAGACATTTGGGGCTATTGGCACTGTCCAGCTGCTGGATAGCAGGTCCTCTGAGAAAGGGAATGAGCACCATCTTCTGGAAAATGAGAACATTGGCAAGCCTTTGGAGGACAGATGATATGGCCATGATTAACTGTCCCTCTTCTTGGATCTTAGGAGAACAGTAGGACAATAATACAGAATAACAAAAGAAGGGAGTAATCATTGCTGATTACTAAGAGGCAGGAGCAGCTAATAACAATTCTGTACTTAAAAAAATGGCAAGCAGGGATCGCTAGAATGGAGGAACCACCTTCCTGGTGTCTCCTGCTAGATGGACCCCCAATATGGATTATTTCTATTTTGTTGCACCAATCTACTTTTCTATTTCTTAGCCAAACCAGATAGTTTTGATAATGACTGCTTTATAATTCGGTTTGTTATTTACAGGGGAAAACTATAAGTCACTGAGTCTGAATAGTTTCATCTCTCATGCTCTGGATGGTAGTGCCTTTGATTGTGATGATTCTTCTGAAGTTGTCCGTCTTCAACAGCAAAGCTTCCATGTTTTGGATGTTTCTGAAAATCTTACTCTTCCCACCCTAACTTGTCAAAAATTTCCCATCGTCTATGCAAATTCATCAGGAATATGGACATTGTTTTCCAAGGTGAACTTTAGCAAATATGATAGACTAGTTTATGCTTATGCATTAATGCCTGCTAATAAATGAATAAACAAAAAGAAGGATTAAATATCTCTTCTTTCAAATAATACGCATATATAAGATTCTGAAGGCAATAAAATCACAGTTTATGTTTACTTGTTTTAATAACACTTTATTTTTACACAGTCACATGTAAAATAATTTTTAATATATTTTTACAAAAATAAAAAATTTTAATATTAGTCTTTCCCTCCCCTCTCCACACCTTAGAAGGCATTGCCTGGCAAACATTTATGAATATTTAGATTATGTCTTTCACATTTCAATTTCTCAGTTCATTCTCTGGAGGTGGATGTTCACAAGTTATTCTTCAAATATTAAATCTATAGCTGTCTATAATGTTCTCTTGGCTCTACTTGCTTCATTCTTCATTATCTCTTGTGGTTCTTCCAAAGTTTATTAAAAATTTATCTGCTCATAGTTTCTTACAGTGCAGTAGTGTCCGTCACAATCATATAATTTATTTAGCCATTCCCCATTTGATGGACTTCCCCTTGATTTCCAGTTCTATGCTGCCACAAAAGAGAGCTACTATACACATTTTGGAACACATACATTCTTTTCTTTTTTTTCCCCTTGATTTCCTTGGGAAATAAGGATATACACAATTTTTATAGCTTTCTGGGCCCAATTCCAAATTGCTCTCCAAAATTGTTGAATCCACAGTTCCACAACAGTGTATTTGTATCCTTGTTTCCCCACATCTCCTCCAATATTTTGCCCTTTTGATTTAGAGCATTTTTTTCATGTAGTTATATATTGCTTTTATTTCTTCATTTCCAAACTGCCTGTTAATATATTTTGCTGATTTATCTGTTGGGGGATGCTCTTATTCCTCAAAATATGACAAAGTTTTCTATATATTTTTGATATCTCTATCTGAAAAATTGTTTTCCTTTTAATCTTGGCAACATTTGTTTTATTTGTACAAAAACTTCAATTTAAGATACTCAAAATTATCCATTTTACATCTCGCAATGCTTTGCATCTCTTGTTTATTCATAAATTCATCTTGTATCAATAAATCTGATATGGAATATGATTCTTTTTCTTTTAATTTGCTCATGCCATTTCCTTTTATGTCTAGATCATGTATCCACTTTGATCTTATCTTAGTAAATGGTATAAGATATTGATTGGTCTATACCTAGTTTCTGTAAACTACTTTCCAGAAATTTTTATCAAACAGTATTTTCTTATTTCCATAGTGTGGACTTATACTTTTTTCAAATAGGAGGTTACTATAATCTTTTACTATTGTTTATTTTATTTCTGTTTTGTTGCACCAATCTGCTTTTCTATTTCTTAGCCACATGAGATAGTTTTGATAATGATTGCTTTATAGTTCAGTTTAAAATCCTTTACTTCTAGATTTGCTTTTTTTTACATTTTTCATTAATTTTCTTAATATTCCTGATCTTTGTTCCTCCAAAGGATTTTATTATTTTTTAGTTCAATAAGATAATTTTTCAGCAATATGATTGGAATAGCATTGAATAAATAGATAGTTTACGTAGGATTGACATTTTAATTATATTAGTTCTGCCCATCCATGAACAATTAATATTTCTCCATTTATTTAGAACTGATTTTATTTGTGTGAAAGATGTTTTATAATTATGTTCATGTAGATTCTGGTTTGTTTGTTTTTTTTAAACCCTTACCTTCCGTCTTGGAGTCAATACCGTGTATTGGCTCCAAGACAGAAGAGTGGTAAGGGTAGACAATGGGGGTCAAGTGACTTGCCCAAGGTCACACAGCTGAGAAGTGGCTGAGGCCAGATTTGAACCTAGGACTTCCCGTCTCTAGGCCTGACTCTCATTCCACTGAGCTACCCAGCTGCCCCCTAATCTGGGTTTGTTTTGATAGGTATATTTCCAGGGATTTTATTCAATCTATCATCATTTTTATCTGTTTTTATCTCTTCTTATAGGAATTTTTGAGTAATATATAAAATGCCAATGATTTATGTTAGTTTATTTTATATCCTGCTATTTTACTAAAATTATTGAAGTAATTTTTAGTTGAATCTCTAAGATTTTTCATATATACTATTATATCGTCTGCAAAAGAGATAGTTTTATTACCTTTTTGCTTATTCTAATTCCCTCAATTTCTTCTTCTTTTATTGCTATTGCTAGCATTTCTAATATTATACTAAATAATATTGATGAAACGGGCATCTTTTTTCACTTCTGATCTTATTTAGAAGGTTTCCATCTTATCCCTATTACAAAGAATACTTGCTTATGGTTTTAGATAAATTTTTCATGTCATTTTAAGAAAAACTCATTTATACTTATGACTTACAGCTTTTTTAAAAAAATAGGTATGAAGGTTGTATTTTAACAAAGGCTTTTTCTACATCTATTGATTTAATAATATATTTTTTTATTTCTTTTATTATGAATATAATCAATTATGTTTATAGCTCATTCCTGGCTTCCTGGTATAAATTTTGTTTGGTTACAATGTACAAGGTTTGTGATGTATTGTCGTAGTCTCTTAGCTAGTATTTTATTTAGGATTTTTATATTCATATTCATGAATGAAATAGGTCTATAATTTTCTTTCTCTGCTTTTGCTTTTCCTGGTTTGAGTATCAGTACCATATTTGCTTCATAAAAGACATTTGATAAAACTCCTTCTTTCCCTATTATGTCAAATAATTTAATATTAGAATTAGTTTATCTTTAAATCTGGGTTTAAATCTGACCTCAGACACTTCCTAACTATATGACCCTGGGCTAATTGCTTAGCCCCAATTTTCTAGTCCTTACTGCTCTTCTGCTTTAGAGTCAGTTTTGATTCTAGGAAGGAAAGGGTTTAAAAAAATTACTTATACATGACTCAAAGCCAGGGCTTTTATCCTGGGTCTTTTGACTCCAAGTCCAGTGCTCTTTCCTAGGAGCAAAGCTAATAGTAAGGATTCAGAGCATTGTGACCAGTGGAGAAATATTTTTGGCTAGGTGGTACATTGTGTCCCCTTCTGGGATTGCTTTCCTGAAGGGTCCTGGTAGGAGTTCTGGTTCTGGAGTCTCTTTTCTCACCTCTTAGCATGAAGACTGAACTCAAGAGCTGAGAAAGTCCTGCTGCTTTGGAGTTAGTGTCCCTAGCAAATTATCATCCTGACTTCTCTTTTCGCCCATCTCATTAAAGGTTTCCTGCCAGTAAATTTTCTGCTTTAAAATCCAATCCTATTTATGCTGTCTAAATGAGAGCTTCTTTGTTGCTCTACTTAACAAGCCCCATGTACTTCTCCCATTCGTCTCTAGGCTTTTTAACTGAGTTACATTGTCTGGGATGTCTTAGATGTCACAATATAAACCGGACTGTGCCATAAATCAGCTGGAGCATGAGAACACACTGTACACTAATGGAACTGCTTTGATGTGGTCCTTAAATTATCCTCGAAGATGCCTAGAGATGGTGCAGTTTCCTGACTTCTGTTGCTGGAAACTTCTGGCATGTTCAGTGTAGTATTGCCTAATTTAGTCTGTTTATCATACATCAATGTCTGTGGCGCAGATGTTTTTTGCAGTGTTGGTCTGGTGCTATTGATCAGCTATTTTCATGCTTGCAAGTTAATGTTTCCTTACTTATGTCACCAGAGGAACCTATCTTGGGGTTAACCACTAAAGAACTTGTAGACCAATAATAGTTAACATTTAGATAACATTTTAAGTTTTACAAAGTGCTTTACATATGTTTACATACTCTGAAGATGGGATTAACTTCCCCCCTGCCCATTTTTAGATTTAATCACCAAAAGTGTACATGCCCCACTTATCCTAAGTGGGGGAGGTCTGCTTTAGTACTTAAACTGCTTTGGTACTTGGATTGCTTTAGTACTTAAACTGCTTTAGTACTTGGATTGCTTTAGTACTTAAACTGCTTTAGTGCTTGGACTGCTTTAGACCAAGGTCCTCAGTCAGAGCTCCTCTAGGGTCCAGTTCAAGGCAAAAGAGAGAACATCCCAGGAAGTTCTTGCAATTTATAAAGACCATTCCTTTCACCACTTCCTGTGCCTTCCTCCCATTTTACATGTACCAATGATAACTAAAGCTTTGCTCAGGACTGCCCAGGGGGCAGTCAGCTGATTCTGATTCACCACCCACTTTCTCACACGTGGGTTACAGATCTCCTCCACTTAGGATAAGTGGGACATGTAAACTTTTGGTGATTAAATTTAAAAATGGGCAGGGAGAGAGTTAATCCCATCTTTATAATACATAGCAGCCCTGGGAGGTAGGTATTATTATAATTCCCATTTTATGGATGCTGAAAGTAAGCTTGAGACGTTGTGATTTGTCATGTAGTAAATGTCCAAGAGAGGATTTGAACTCAGATCTCTTTGGTTTCAAATACATCACTCTCTCCACTACACTCCCTAACTGCCTAGTGAAATCTAATTTCCACAGTGCAAAAATCAACTGTTTCTTAGCTAACTCAAATACTGCCGACTTAATAAATAACTAGGTTATAAGGTATGACCCATGGTACAATTAAAGGGTTGGCAAAAAGAATCAGGGAAGACCTGTACTAAAAAATTTCCTTGAAGAGACCTGGGCTTTTAAAAGCTAAACAAACATTTTCCCTATCCAAAATTTTATTTTAAATGAAGAGATTTGAATGGAAATTCTCTTTCAAGTCTTTTAATTCTTTATATTCAACATCTTGGCTCATGAACTTAGTCAGATTTAGTGAAGGGGGCAATTTTGGATTTACAGCATGGTGGAAATTTAAACAAGGTATTTTCTACTTTATTCTGTTCTCCCTATCTCCTGAATGGCAAGTGGGTTGTCTGGGGCGGGGGTGGGGGGATGGAGCTTTGTCCCTTACTCAGCCCTGTGATGCTTCTTTCTTCTTTAGCAGCACTTACTTGGACTACCACCTCCCTTCCTTGCCTCAGTTGCAGAAATTACATCTTTATTTCTTGGCTATGGAAGAGTTAAGTACACACTCTTGAAGGCATGTGTATCCATTATATTACAACTTTGGCCTTTTGGTGTGAGTGAGTTTATCCCCTGAAATCATGGAATATCTGAGCTTTGTATATTAGATGTTCAATTTGCCATTTGATTGATGAGAAAACTGAAATTCAGCTTACTTATTTGACAAAGATTGCATGTCAAGTTGGGCAGAGCCAGAACAAAATCACAGGTCTCCTGTCAAGTTGCTTTTTCTACTCTAGCATACTTTGCTTCTGAATGGCAAGAGAAGAAGTGGTGGCTAGGTGACTAGAGGATAGAACAGTGAACCTGGAGTCTGGTAGATATGGGTTCAAATCTGCCCTCAACTACTTACTAGCTATATGAGATTAGGAAAGTCAATTAACCTCTATCTGATTCATGTTCCTCATCTGTAAAATGGGATAATAATAGCACCTGCCCCCCAGGGTTGTTGTGAGGATAAATTGGGATGATATTTGTAATGTGCTTTTCATACCTTAAGGCACTACATAAATACCTAATATTAAATTCTAGCTATTAGGGATAGAATAAAACACTGAATTCCTATGGTGACAAAGAACGTGCAGAGGTACAAAAAAGATAGTGAATTGTCTAAATTGCATTGCCTACTTTACAAATCTACTGAGGTCCAGAGATCAACTTTTACTTCTGATCACCTCCATGGAATAATAGAAAATATGTTCTAGCTATTTAGAAGCAAGTATTTAGTTAAGAACGCACAAGATCATGGATTTTGGGGATGGAAGGACTCATAGACATGACAACCCTTCTCATTTTACAAATGAGGTACCTAGAACCCAGTGGGATTAAGTAATTTGCCCAAAGTCCCACTGTTAGAAAGTAGAGCTGATTTTCAAATCAAGGACTTGACTCCAAATACAATGATCTTTTATTGAGATTTCAGTCCCTCTGAATCCTAAGGCTTTGTTAGATAAGATTAAATCAAAAACTCTTTGGCCCTCTTTGAATATGGCACTCAGAAAAGTTGACAAGAATTTTCTCTCTAATCTGTCACTGTCTCAAACCATTTTTGGTATCTCTCTGGCTCCTTTCATCCAGAGTTGACCTCTCTTCACAGTAGACCTATTGAGTTGCCAGTTTTACCTCCAGGAATGGGAAAAGGGCACATAATCCCTCTAGTCACCAGGGAGAACACTCCCATTTCCTTCACAGCATGTCTAGATCCACACTCACTCTTCCTTTGGTTCACTCTCTCCAGTCTGTGTTTTAAAATTTTGATAAGAGGTGAGTGGATGAATGAAAAGGAGCAGTTGGATTCAACAAAAATTTGCTTAATGTTTACCCTTGTGAAGAACATTGGGAAGACAGACTACATTACAACAGATTCCTGTCTTCACAGGTCTTATAGTCTAGTAAAGATTTTCAACATATTTACAAATAACGATCATATAAAATAAACATGATACATGAGATGCAAAAAAACTATGTAAGGTTTTGAGGGGACAGAATTTATTTCTAGTGGATGTGAGCAATATATGATACATAGAATATAAACTTTGACACTGACTGCCATAATTTTAAAAAGTAGTAAAAAACTAAACTACTATCTTCCTTGAAAATATCTGATGCACAGTTGGAAAATAGATATCATCTGTTACAGCATTCAATCCAATGAAAGAGTCACCTCTACAAAACCTATTCTGATCTTGAAAACTTCCTGTGGCAGGGTTTTCCTACTTATAAAGCAAACTCTGCCTGTTTTCAATAGCTCAACTTATTAAAAAGTTCTTTTTCACAATGTTCTGAAATTTCCCTTTTTGTATAGAACTTCAGTTCATTGGTTCTAGTCTTATCCTCTGCATGAGTGCAGAAGAAATCTCTTTTCTCTTTTATATGACAGCCCTCAAGTGTTTTAAGAGAAAAATAATTATTTTATATTTCCTGGTATTTATTTTATTTTCCTTTTTGTTTTTGATATTTTTCTTTGTATGCATACATCAATAAATGAATTAAAGAAAAACTCTCAAATGCTTAGTATGTGTAAATTTTGATGATACAATGACAAAAAACAAACTTTGATGCTCAGGAAGCTTACATTCAAGGAAAGAAGAAAAGAAACTATATGTTGTTTTTTTAATTTTTAAAAATTTTATTTTTTAGAAAATTTTTTTCCATGGTTCCATGATTCATGTTCTTACTCTCCCCTCCAACCCCCCTACCCCACTTAGTTGATGCACATTTCCACTGGTTTCTTCATGTGCCATTGATCAAGACCTATTTCCATATTATTGATAATTGTACTAGAGTGGTCATTTAGAGGCTACATCCCAAATTATGTCCGCATCAACCCATGTGTTCAAGCAGTTGTTTTTCTTCTGTTTCCACTCCTGTAGTTCTTCCGCTGAATGTGGGTAATGTTCTTTTCCATAAATCCCTCAGAATTGTCCTAGATCATTGCATTGTTGCTAGTACAGGAGTCCATTACATTCGATTGTACCACAGTGTATCAGTCTCTGTGTACAATGTTCTCCTGGTTCTACTCCTTTTACTCTGCATCAATTCCCGAAGTTGTTCCAGTTCACATGGAATTCCTCCAGTTTATCATTCCTTTGAGCACAATAGTATTCCGTCACCAACAGATACCACAATTTGTTCAGCCATTCCCCAGTTGAAGGGCATACCCTCATTTTCCAGTTTTTTGCCACCACAAAGAATGTGGCTATAAACATTTTTGTACATGTCTTTTTCCTTATGATCTCATTGGGGTGCAAACCCAGCAATGGTATATGTTCTAAAATATTTATAGTAGCTCTTTTTGTGGTGGCAAAGAGTTGGAAACAAAAGGGATGTCTATCAGTTGAGGAAAGGATAAATAAGTTTTGGTATATGGCTGTAATGGAATACTATTGTGCTGTAAGATATGACAAACAAGATGATCACAAAATAACCTGGAAAAAACATGTACAAAGATGCGAAATGCAATGAGGAGAACCAGGAGAACACGGTACATAGTAACAACAAAAATATATGATAATCACCTGTGAATGATAACTATTATTAACAAGGCAAGGATCTAGGACTACAAGGGACTTATGACAAAAAAGAATATCTACCACCATAGAAGGGATTGATGGAATCTGTGTGCATATTGAAAAATACCATTATTCAATTTACTTCCTCCCTGAATTAATATGTGTTTTGTTTGTTTCACTCCATGATAAACAAGGTAATATGTATTATATGAAAATATAAGTACAACCTATATAATATTACCTGTCTTCTTGGAGAGGAGTGACAGGGAGAGAGAGAGAGAAAAAGGAATGAGACAGATTTTTGGACATAGCTAATGTGAGAATTTTTTTCTCTTGGATAAGCATATTTATTATAATTTATTAATAAAATAAATAATATGTATTTATATTATTGTTACATACATTATATGCATATAGTATATGGTAACAAAAAAGAAACAGATTCTAGTGGGGGAAAAACATTATATATAGGGAAATAGTGATTAGAGAAGGTCATTTCGTCCAGAAGGTTACAGGGATGGTGATTGGGGTCATAGCAGAGTCTGACACACTTTGTCCAGGAATAATGGCAGAGTTGAATTGGTCACAGTTCATGGCTGTGGAACTGGAGGGGTGTCAAGGTAATGGACAAGTTTGTGGAAGAAATATCCAGAAAGTAATGAGTAACAATAGTAGCCTGCTCTTTCCTAAAATAGGAGTTTGGGAGATGGAGTCACCCACAGGACAGCCTGTCCCCACGGCAAAAAGGAAAGAAAAAGAAAAAGGCATCCAGAAGATTTAAAAAATTTTTAAAAAGTATTTTTGGTTTAATTTTCTTAAGGAATGATTCCATGACCAAAGATTCTGTCAAAAATGTCATTACTAATTTGTTTAAAAAAACATTTCTAAATAAAAATTTAGAAAAACAAAGCCAGAAAGATGTACTTTCTACATATGTTAACCTTCTGAATAGTCAGGTCAAATCTTTCTTCAGTCAGTTATAAAGAACAAAACCCCACTAAAACCTGGCCAACTCTTTGTGACCCACTTTGGAGTTTTCTTGGCAAAGATAATGAATTGGTTTACCATTTCATTCTCCAGCTCATTTTGCAGCTGAAGAAGCTGTAGCAATCAGGGTTAAGTGACTTGTGCAATGCTACACAGCTAGTAAATGTCTGAGGATAGAGCATCATTTAGGCCTGCTTTGCAACTATTTATACTTGAAAAATGAATGTCAATAGATAAAATACAAATTTTCCACTTATTCCTTCTACGTCTCTATTGTATTCTTTGTTCACTCCCATTCATTTTTCTTCTTATTGGTCTTTTTAAAAAAATAAGCTTTTACTGTTTAATTTTTAAAAACATCTTTTTGTATTTTTACTTAACTTGTTAATATTTGTAGTATTCTATAAAATTAATGTGCCCAAATTTATTTATTAGTTCTCCAATAGTGAGACATTTAGATTACTTCCATTGTTTTGTTATTACAAATAATGTTGTTATATAACCTTTGAACAGATAGTTCTTTTGGGGGGATAGGGCAGGGGAAGTTTGTTTTTATTTACATCCTAATGGTAAATTGCCAACACTGAAGCAATTATGTCAGTAGACATGATTATTTTCATAATTTTTAGTTTGAAGTTCTAGGTTGTTTTCCAAAAATTTCTACTACATGTAGTTCTATCATTAATGAATGAAACTTCACTGTTTCTCTACAAACTGGAAAGTATTGGTTGCTTTCAAATGTTTTTTGTGTGAATTTAATGGGTGTGAGGAGATATCTATAAGTTTTTAAAATTTTGCATATTTTTGATTATTATTATTGACTATATTTTTAAATTTTTCTCTGTTTTTAAAAAGTTCAATTCTAATTTTCTTTTTAATATGCTCTGTTTGACCTAATCAATTATTTCCCAGGCAACAATCCCTACCCAGGACTTTCTTATTTAAAAAAATCAAATGAAATAGAATCACCTGTGATTACAATAGACTGTACAAATTACCATTTTTGTAATGTATTGTTTGTTACTGGATTGGAAGGATGTATGTATTTCTTTAACTAATAATTTGGGTCCAAAGATAACCAGTGTATTTAACATGAGTTTTTTTTTTTGTCATTTGTTGTTGTTATTCTTTTTTTTTTTAATTTTTAACTTCCATCTTAGAAACAATGTTGTGTGGTTCTAAGGCAAAAAAGCAATTAGACATAGGTAATGGGAGTTAGTTGATTTGCCCAGGCTCACAGAGCTGAGAAATATCTGAAGCCAGATCTAAACCCAGGAGTTCCCATCCTCACGTCTGCCTCTCAATCTACTGAGTCATTTTGCTGCCTCCTGTTCATTTTATAGTTTTTTAAAATTTTTGTGTTTTTGCTTTAAAATCAATTTTTCTTTAATGTTAGGACAATTTTTCCTTCATTTTTGGAATTTTCTAATTTGACTATTAAGTACCACAAGGAATAATAGTTTGAATTTCACTGTGCTGGGATCCTAGGTATTCTCTGTACTCAAACTCATAGGACCACAGATTTAGAGCTGGAGGAGACTTTAAAACTATTTAAGGGGGGACAGCTGGGTAGCTCACCTAGACAGCCGGGCCTAGAGACGGGAGGTCCTAGTTTCAAATCTGGCCTCAGACACTTCCTAGCTGTGTGACCCTGGGCAAGTCACTTGACCCTCATTGCCTACCCTTACCACTCTTCTGCCTTGGAGCCAATACACAGTAATTGATTCCAAGATGGAAGGTAAGGGTTTAAAAAAATTTTAAAAAAGACTATTTAACCAGTAAGTAAAAACCTGAAGCCTAGATAAAGTAACTTGCCTAACTCACTTAACATTTACATTTACATGTAGTAAATGACAGTGAAAGATTTCAACACAAGGTTTTTTAATACGTTTTGGCATCACTTATTCTCCGTTTGCGCATCATTGCCCACCACTTGGCTTTACCATCAAATTCATACACATTGAGACCAGATGAAGCAAACCCAAACCCTCCTTAATGTCACAATAGCACAAAGTTAGGCTTACCCTTTTTTTTTAAAACCAGAGCTTATAAGTGAATTTCCATTTCAAGAACAACCTGATTCTACAGCTTAAAACATAGGATAAGGAATCCAAGGGATAAATTCTTTGAAAGAATGCATGGCTTACTTCGATCTTCTATCCAAATATTGGCTTCTTTTTATGAGTGTTAGACTCATCATATGCTGCAATTTTAATCTTCACACATGGAGAAAAAGGATAGTTGTTCATTTTTCTGGGTGTTACAATGGAAAGAGAGCAGGATTTGGCACCAGAAAATTGAGAGTCAGAGCCATACTCTGCCTCTGTGTTACCTTGGACAAGTCTTTATGCCTCTAGGTCTCAGTTTCTTCTTCTGTAAAATTAGGGGTTTGGACCATCAGACGTCTAAGACTCCTTTCAGCTCTAAAACCATGATTCCATGATTCAGTAATGTCTGATTTATCTGTGAATTTTCTAAAAAAATCTAAGCCCCCTTTTAAAATAGAGTATCATGGTGTAACGTTTTTAAAATTATGGAAACTATGAGAAATTTCTGGAATAGTACATTAGCATAGAAAAGGGACTCTGTAAATTAGCTTTTTCATGAAAAAAGATGAACCAATCGTTTGAAAAAGGCTGTGAGGATGATAAAACTTTGGAACAGAAAGAGGAGAAAAATAATGAGTCATGTCTTTCATTTCTTAGGAAATTATGTCATGTGAGTTTGCCCCTCCTCCTTCTTGTGGCATCAGTCACTGCTTCTATATTGAGGATCCCTAAATCTCTATCTTTAGCCTTCTACACTGGCTGGATATTCAGGTCTACATTTCCTGCTGCTTAGTAGACATTTCTCCATGGGAGTTTTACTATCACCTCAAACACTATTTAACCCCAAATTCACCACCTGCTCTCCCATTCCTCACCTACTCCACATCTACTTCTCTTCCTAAATGTCTTTGGCTTTCTGATTCTGAAAATACTATATGCATATAAGCTCTCCTCTCTACCTTTTTCCCTTTCTTTTTTCTTTGCCATCCAAGGTCTAGGTGCCATTTCTGATTCTTTGCAGTTGGCTAGGTAGCAGAATATAGGTCCTGGTCAGGAAGACTTCAGAAGTTTATTAACTGTGTGACTTTGGGCAAGTCATCTAGCCTGCTTCTAACTGCCCCAGTTTTCTTAACTGTAATATAGGAATAATAACAACATCAGTCTTGTAGGATTATTGTGAAGATCAAATAAGATCACATTTGTAAAAACAAAAAATCAAACAAAAATCATTAGATTTTAAACACCCTTGAGGGCAAGGGCTGTTTTTAAATTTTTCTTTTGTATTTCTAACAGTTAATACAGTACCTGGCATTTTTCAGTTGCTTAATATTTTTATTAATAATTAATAATTAACCTAACATTGATTGACTGGCACATATTAGTCACTATCTATATGCTTATTCCCTTTCATTCCCCTCATTCCCTTCCCAGAGCTTCAAGAGGTAAAGTGACTTGCTCAAGGTGACAGAGCCAGCATATATCTGAGGTGAGACCAGAGTTCAGCTCTATCTGGCTTCAAGAATGGTTAATGAATTGCTATTAAGCATTTATTAAGCATCTGCAACAAGCATTTATTAAGCACCTATCACAAGCATTCATCTGGCTATTTCTTCATTATACATGTTGCCTTTCTCCTAAAGAGTCACCTTCTTAAAGAATACTTAAAATTTTTGAATTTCTACTTCTTCCTCTTTGTAATGGGGAGAATACTATTTTCATTGTTTACTTAATAAGGTTGTTAAGAAGGAAGGACTCTGTAAATCAAAAACACTAGAAAAATGTGAGTTATAATATTGATTATTGTTAAAAGTGACACTGACCAAAC
The DNA here is from genome assembly GCF_016433145.1 of Gracilinanus agilis. Lineage (NCBI taxonomy): Eukaryota > Metazoa > Chordata > Mammalia > Didelphimorphia > Didelphidae > Gracilinanus > Gracilinanus agilis. Next base: position 633,539,814 of record NC_058131.1, read on the forward strand.
ATTTTTGACTAGACTGCCACTGTTTACTCAAGTTCTAATTCTTTAACCAGACATCTAAGATTTTCCAGAACCTGACCTCAGCCTACCCCTCTAACATAGCCTGATGCTGTTTTATAAAAACCCTCCACTATAGTTAACTTGATTTACTTGCTCTCCTTAAGATATGATGTGTTGTGCTTTCCCATCTCATCTCTTCTTCATTCATGTTTCTCTCCATCCCCAACTTCTAAAATATCCTTTGCCCTCCTCTCCATTTATCTGAGCCTTCATTTTGCAACTCCAGCTCAAATTCTTGCTGCTTGATTTCTGAAGTTTTCCTTGATCATCCCAACAACCCTCACTGATTTTTTTCTTTCTATGGATTTTTATCATGCAATGTCTATGACACTCATTTGGCACTTAACTGATTTTTATTGTTATTTTTTTTATATGCCTCTCATCAACAACTAAACTGAAAGCTTCTGGAGGACAAGTGCTGGGTTTGGAGGTTTTTAAAACAAATTTTTCATTCCATGTGTTCATAGTGCTTTGTATTTGTATTGCATTTGACCTGAGTTTTGTTGGCTATTTTTGTGGTCTTCGTTGGCATTGCTATGGTAGTAGGGCTCTGCTTTCTGTATAACTGATTCAGACAGCACCAATTACTACGGAATTCTGAGCTTTTCATGTCCTGTAAGTTACACCATCTCACACCAGCCACCTTTTTCTCAAACCGATCAACACCAAAGATATATTTGGAGAGAGTGGGGCACAAACTCAGAAGAAATTTAGAATTACAAAATAAAAAAAATGTGCCCTTGGCCACACAGCTAGTAAGTGTCTGAGGCCAGATTTGAACTCAGGAAGATGAGTCTTCCTGATTTCAGGCTTGGTGCTCTATCCACAGAAAGCCAAAATGCAGGCAAGACATTTTGGACAGTTTTGAATGCTAAAGGTTGATCTTATTACATACTAAAAAAAGGTAGGTTGCTTATAATAGAGACTCACATTTTCAGATCAAATTCTCTTTTTCATTTTTCATATACACGGAAATTTTCATTTTATTTGATGTTATATTCAGAATGAAAATAAATTAAGAAACAATGAGTAGAGAAATAAATGGATACAGAAATAAAAAAGTCACATTACAGTTTAAAAAACCCCACATCATAAATATTTGACTTGACATAAATATTTGATTGGTTAATTTGGTTTACAAGCACAATTAGTTTTAACTTATGATTGAATCGACCAGTCAAGTGAGCAAAAGAGACTATCCAACCAGTTGTGGCTGGTTAATTCAGTAAAAGAATTGATTTGGTTATTTTATTTTAAAATATAAATCATTTTGGAAGAATAGCTAATAATACCAAATGTATGTTCTGTTTCCTCAAGAAATCTGGAAAAAATTGTGTCTCTTTGTCTTTAAGATAATGTTCATGTTTCTCAACCCTACACAAAGCACGTTTGACTTGAGATAAATAACTTTCACTGTTGGGATCATCAGGAATAATGTCAGAGAACCTCCACCCTTAACACTAAAAGAGCCAAGCATGACAATTGACTAAAAAGGATCAGAAGCCAGGAATTTTGTGGATTCATTATTTTTGCCAAAGCCAAGGGCAACAGCCCAGGAGGCACAGGATGGTGGTGTCCTTTACATCCTGTGCGGTCAAAGATTTCCATCAAATTTAACAACATTCTCATTGTAATCTTAGTAAAACCAAATCTCTGGAAGAGAGAGTTAAACTGCATCATCTTGAGAAATGACCTGCCAGATTTATTTTCCAGAATGCCTTCAGAGCTCCAGGATTGCTAGGATCACTTCTGAAATTAATTCTCAGTCTGATTGACATATTTAGCTTCTCATATACAAAGGGGACATGAAAGTGCCTGTGCTGACTAAGATTAATACTGAGTAAACTGGCGTTATGTTTTATCTGAAGCTTACAATTTTTCAAAGTTATCTAGAGTTGTTTTTTGAATATCTAGGTCAGACTCAAAAGTATTGGTTATGAAAGATACCTTTATTAAATACCATTCACACTTCGGACCTCTGCCACCAGGAAATATTTCAAGCTCAAAAAAAAATTAGTCTAATTGACAAATCCATAGCTAAGTGGAGTGTCTGGGACTTTGCCTTAGGGTCCCAAATTTAGAAGGAACAGATTTTAGAGGGTATTGTTAGCCCCATTGGTCTTCAGCACATGGTTTAGCATCCAGATGACACAATTACTGGTTAAAATAGGATGCTGCCTGGTGGTGTACTTCCATTTCCTTCATCCTACCTTGTTCCTTAGTCCTCCACTTCTGTGTCTTCATGTTGGTCTTTTGGGATACCAGTTTTTGTGTTTGTGAGAAACATTGATATCTCTATAAAGACAGATACCATTTTGTCAATGTTCTGTTTTCCTGTATAGTGTTATTCCCTCATCCTCTCAACTGTTACTTAACCATTCCCTGTCTCGAACTGTATTTCTTTAAATATATTTATCTTCCTGCCTCTAGGTTTTAATTAGTCACAGAATGAAAGCACTTAGAGTTGGAAGGAGCTTCAGTGAACTAAATACTTCAGTGAACTTAATACTCATCTAATCTGCTGAACTATAAACTCCAGGAAAAAGAAAGAAGAAAGGAAATAAACATTTATTCAGTGCCTACTATGTGTCAGGCACTCTGCTAAGTTGTTTCATCTCATTTGATCCTCACAACAACCCTGAAGGGTAGGTTCAATTATTATCCCCACTTTACGGTAGAACAAACTGAGCCAGATAGAGGTTGGGTAACTGATTTATTCAGGGCCCCACAAGCAGTGTTTGAGGCTAGATTTGAACTCAAGTCTTAATGACTTTAAGCTCAGATCTTTAGCCACTGTGCCACCTAGTTGCCTCCACAGAGGGAGAGACTGTATCTCTAGCCCTGAACTATGTATACAGTACTTTGAACACAGTAGGTACTTGTGAAATGCTTTTGAATTTAATTAAATTATATATGTAAAATATAAATTATATGAAACTATAGAATTTCTGAGCTGGAAAGGACCTTATAGGTCATTTGGTTTAACCTTTAGCTAAAAAAGAATCCTGTAGAGAATCAACTCTGAGACTGGATAGCATGACAAAAAAGGAAAATTATAAATGCTGGAGGGGATGTAGAAAAATTGGGACACTAAATCATTATTAGTGGAGCTGTGAATTGATACAACCATTCTGGAGAGCGATCTGAAACCATGTCCAAAGGGTCATAAAACTATATATTTTGACCCATAAATACAACTCCTGTCTATATCCCAAAGAGATTAAAGATGGGGGAAAGAACTTACCTATACAAAAACATTTATAGCAGTTCTTTTTGTGGTGGCAAAGAACTGGAAATGGAAGAGATTATCCATCAATTGGGGAATGGCTGAACAAATTATCTCTCACCATAGAGAGAATAGACAGTCTGAATGCAAATTGAAATATTCCATTCTTTATTTTATTTCCTCCTTTAATTTTTCTCTATTATAAGCAATATGTCTTCTTTCACAGCATGATAAGCATAGAAATATGTATTATATAATAATATATGTATAACCTAAATCATGATAAAATGGACTGCCAAATATTAGAAAATAAATATTAGGAAATTATATTGACATGTTATCTGAGAAAAATGGAATTTATAAAAAAAGAATGCTCAAATATTGCATAAGGAAAATGTAAGAAAGAGGTCCATACAATCCTTTTAGGTACCTGTAATAAATCAAAGATCCTCTCAAAAAAAATTCAAAACACATTAGAAAGTGCTTAAGCCCTTTGACTTACCCATTAGCAAGGTTGACATTTCCAATATCATCATGGGACTTCATTGGATTTCTTTCATGATACCTCCATTAACATTGTCAAAAAGAGAAAATATTTTTTTCTTCCAAAATTTAGGGCTCCTCCCTTTTTGAAGCACGAATTTAACATTACCATCTTATTTATTTTGGTTCAACTGTCTGTTATCTCTGGGAATAATGATTAATCTACCATATGGTCCAGAACAGAAAATGTCATTTCAATCCCATGGAGCAATAATTTAGAGTCAGATCTTCATATGGGTTATCCTTTAGGCCACCCACACCTGAGGGGGATGGCTCTGGGGTTGGAGGTAGAGAGGGTGGTGCTCTGAATTTTGGCAGGCAAAAGTCAAGTTCTAAATTTTCCTCATCTTAGAAAAAAGAGGCCAATTTCACATCTGACAGCTGGCTTATTGTCTCCCCTAGTTCTAGCCTGGTTAGAGCAGGATGTCATCTGTAGTGAAAGAAAATGAGCAGTGAGGACCAGAATATCAAACAGCAGTGGAATGGTCTTTTATGTCTACTTAATTCTCTCACATTATTAGGAAGAACAGACATTTATTGTTGAACTTGGTCAATCTCCATTTGTATTGAGAGAATAGGTATTACAGATTTGGGATTGGAAAGAACCATAAAGACCATCTAGTTGAGCCCCCTCATTTAAAGATGAGAAATGAAAGCTCAGAGACATTAAGTGACTTGTGCAGTGTTATATTAGAAACAGGTGTCATAGCTGGACTAAAACCTAGGTCATCTAATCAGCTTTTCCAGTGTATTGTTCTGCCTTCTTTTCTTGAAAAAAAAAGTAGAAATAATATTATAATTGGATCCTGATTAGTGTAAAAATAAATTCCCTCAATTGATAGCACATATATTTGAATTTATACTGTTGAAGTTATAATTCCCCAAAATATGGTTCAGCTAGGAGACACAGTGGATAACATGCTAGTCCTGGAGTCAAGAAGTATGATCTTCTTGAGTTTGAATCTTGCCTCCAACTCTTACTAGCTATGTGACCCTGTGCAAGCCACTTAATACTGTTTGCCTCAGTTTCCTCATCTGTAAAATGTGCTGGAGAAGAAAATGGCAAACTATTCCAGTATCTTTGCCAAAAAGATCCTGAATGGGGTCACGAAGGGGTATAAAGGACTGAAAAACAACTGAATTGAAAAAAATATGGCATCCGCTTTCAAATCAGTGAAAATACATGGTTCAAATCTGAAAAATTTAAACACTTTAATGGTTTCTTTCTTGTACTAATTAGTACCCATGTTTAGTGAAAGAGCCCTGGATTTAATGATGAATATGGTTCAAATGTTGATTCTGTTATTGCTTCCATTGTGACCTTGGGCAAGTCACCTGACTTCTTGAACTGGTTTCCTCACCTGTAAAATTACTGTCTTTATTTTTTATACCTATACTGAGGTGCTTTGAATTTCAGTATATACAATATGCCATAGAGAAATCAAATATTTAAAAATGAGCACAATTATTTACAATTCTGGTTTTAAATGGTACATCAGTAGGGAGGGAGACTGAACAAACTATTCACAAATCTTGAGATTGGACTAGATGAATTTCCTACCCAGGTCTAAATCCTATGATTTTAATAATCACATAGATTGTTAGAGCTCAAAGCTATAGATTTAGAGCCAGAAAGGATATTTAAAAGCCATCTAGGTGGACCCTGTCATTTTATAGGTGAAGGGTCAGAGAAGTTTACTTTATCCAGAATAAGCATCTGAGGCATGACTTAAATCCAAGTTTTCATTATTTTAAGTTTCAGTACCCCATTCATTATGCCATATTGCCTCTCATCTCTCATTTAATAAATGCTTATTGATGGGCTGACTGAATTGGCATTGTTCATTAGTGTACTATTCTCTCTCCCATTATTGAACCATTAACCTTGTCAGCCCCATATTGTTTAGTGATAGTCTCATTAGTAATTGTGCTCCAAAACAAATAATGTGGTTTTCTTTACTCTCCATACTAATCCATTAGCAGCCATTCATTAGTTAATAATTAATTCCACAAACACTTATCAGGCATCTATTACAGTTGTGTTATTGGAAATTTTGGGGTTCTTGAACTACATTTCCCTTGAGCCCACTGGCTCCCTCTCATTATGTGATAATGTAGACAGTTACATGATGATGTAGACAGGAGGATAAAATTGAGTGGCTGGACTTGAAACATTTCCTCTTTGCTCTCTTGCCGTCCAATCCACCATGGGGAGAGGAGGTAACAGTGTGTGTCTTTTAAACTGACTTAGCTAGCATGGCATGTGGCTTCATTTTCTAATGGCCACTAATAAATCTACAAAATCCATAATATTTTTAAATCTATTTTTTATATTTATTTTATTTCTTACACAGTAGATACTCTTCACTGTCATTGATGCTATGGGAGATTCAGTGATAAAATAAATTGACTTTGTCCTCTGAGAAGTGACAATGTAGTAAAAGCACTAACATTTGTGTATAGATAAGTATAATGAACTTAGAATATATGTAAGAAGAACAAAAAGTTCAATGAGATCAAATCAAAGAGAGGTCGCCATAAGCAGAAGTGATAATGGAAGGCTCTATAGAGGAATTATATTTGACATGGGTCATATAGAATTTCAATACTCAAGGATAGATGTGGGTGTGTAATAGAAAGGCATTCAAAATATAACTAACTGCATGAGAAAAGTTGTGCAGATGAGAAACCGTAAGATATATCCAATAATTGTTGAATGTATTGGGTGAAGGATGAAAAATTCACTTAGTAGGTATTTATTGTTATTCTTTCTTTGTTTTTGAAGAGGACCAGTGACATCATGGGGGCATGTCTTGACTTGCTCGTGAATTGGATTTAGACTTGCACAAAATTAGCAGCTTCAGTCTCTCTTTCAGTCATCAAAGTACAATGGCAAGACAAAAGTCAAGATAATTGGTAATAGCCCTGGATGCAGTAGATGATTTGTTCTTCTAGTTTACTTATATCTCCTGTTATGTTTAGATCATGTATCCATTTTGATTTTATCTTAGTGAATGGTGTAAGATATTGGTCTATACCTAGTTTCTGCCAAACTATTTTACAGTTGTCCTAGAAATTTTTACCAAATAATGATTTTTAGTCCCAATAACTTGGATCTATATATTTTTAAAATATAAGGATACTATAATCTTTTATTACTGTCTCATATGTCTCTCCTGTTCCATTGGTCTTCCTTTCTGTTTCTTAGCCAGTTCCAGAAAGTTTTGATAATTACTGCTTTATGATACAGTTTAAAATATGGTACTTATAGGCCAATTTGGCTTTTAATAACTAGTAGTGCCAATGGACCAGATCTTACTCCTAGGATATAAGTGAAGATTCTGGACTCCATTCATTCACTGCTTAAGAGTACTTATGTTAGTTACTGCTTCCAAATACTTAACGGTACCTTAAGAGCTCCAAATATTTCTCAAAATGCTTAATCTTCACACCAAAAGTAAATGTCTCACTAGTAGGGTCTTGGTCCAATGGCTAGGACTGATTCCAGAAGCAATGCAAAGAAATTGAAATAGTCCTGGACTGAATGGGAAACGTAGCATCATAATTAGGAATATAATTTTTAGAAATGGAAAGGACCTTTGTTGTTGTTGTTCAGTTGTGTCCAACTTTTCATGACCCCATTTGGGGTTTTCTTGGCAGAGATACTGGAGTGGTTTGATATTTCCTTCTCCAACTCATTTTATAGATGAGGAATTGGAGGCAAATGGGGTTAAATGACTTGCCTAGGGTCACTCAGGTAGTAATTGTTTGAAGCCATAATTGAACTTAGGAAAATGAGTCTTCCTGATTCCAGACCTGGCACTTCATACACTGCACCATGTAGTAAGTACTTAATAAATGCTTGTTGATTCATTATTTTATTCTTAAATTTTAATTTAATGATTTTTCAATTAATGCATATTTATTTTGTCTATTTCCCACTTCCCTATCTTGATTCAACAAATTGGTGGAAATGATTCTTGATCCTAAATCTTCTTGACTCTCAAACCAATACTCTTTTGACTATGCTATACTTGTCAGGCAACAAGGTGTGCAGGGAATAAAGTACCAGGCCAAGAGTCAGGTAGACTCATTTTCCCAAGTTCAAATTTTGTTCCAGACACTTACTAGTTGTGTGGCCTTGGACAAGTAACTTAACCCTGTTTGCCTCAGTTTCCTCATCTGAAAATGAGCTGGAGAAGGAAATGGCAAACTGTTTTAGTATCTATGCCAAGGAAAACCCTTAGAGGGACATGAAAAGTCATACCAAACTGAAACTATTGAAAAACATCAATATTTGTCAGAAGACAATTCCTTGTGACTCTAAGGCAACTTTTCTAACTCTTCTATCCACTAGATCACTTGTCTCTCCTATTATTGTTATTCTCTTTTTCTTCTTAGCTAGATGATCTTGAGGATTTCTTCCAGTTTTACAGTCTTGTGAATCTTGAATTTCTCACTTTCTCATAAGAAACCTTAGATAAATGAAACTTTCTTCTGGGAAATCATAGATGCAATGTGGTAGATAACACAAGCACACATGAAAACAATAAAGTCTTATCCCTCATAGGTGATCCAAAATGACACATTCCATAAACTCCTTGGAGGACTAATGGTGCAGCAAAATTACAGAGTGTCTATCTCTTTGTAGAAATAAATGCACTTCGATGGTCATGGAACTAATGGAACTGAAACAAATTTTGAAAATTACACATTTGCGAAATATGCCATTTATTTTTGGGGACATCTAAAGAACTCTTATTACTGTATTGTGAAGTGACACTCAAATGGAAGAATTATTCTCATTGGGAAGTCCATCAAAGGACAATGCTTTAACATGTGGTATCCAGAAAAGTTCTCATTAAATTGTACAGCCTGTGGCAACCTGTGGTTTTAAAAAATGGGCATAGTTGAAACTGGTAGGACTTAGCCTCTGTGTCATTCATGTTGTATGATCAACTTTCCCATAGAGAAATGACAAATGACTCATGACTCATTACTAGGGTCCTTATAGATTTTTCTTGTGTGTTATTTTTGTCTCATGCTAATCCATCTAAAATATGCCTCACCTATCACTATCCTATGCTTTATGCAAAGCATGGTCAAAATTTTTATAGTGCTCTGGGGCTAATGAAGCCATAGGGTATAGGAAGGTATTTGCATACTAAGAACTATTTTAAAAAATCATAACATTAGAGTTCTCTGTGGATAACAAAACAAATTGGGGGGGGGAAACTTCCCAAAATTAAAAAAAAACAAAAAAAAGTGATGTTATATGTTTTTTAAAAAAAACATTTTTATTGCTATCTTTTAACCTCACATCACTTTTATTTATAAATATCTATTTATCTATATCCTTTTACCTTTCCTTTCACAATGATATGAATGAACCTTTGGAATCAAAACTCAGAAAGAAAAATTTAAAAATCCAATTCTGTGAAAGTGTCCAGTAGGTAAATGATATCTGAAATTATATGCAATGTATTTCACCCTCATTTTTATAAAAAAAAGGGGAGGAAGGTATATTTTAAACTCTTTTCTGGCATCCGGGTTAGTAATTATTAGTCACTTAAAACATGTCAACTTCAGAATATGAAAAATAATTAATGACTGATGGCAAAATATTGACTATGTTACCTCTATTTTTTACTTTTTCCCTGGACAATTAGAAAATGTTCTTAATTCTGTTTTCAAAATCCTGCCTCAGGTTTCACCTACCTATAGGAACTATAGCATCTTTCTAATTTTTCTGATCTTCAGTTTGAACTTCAATTCATTTCAGTTTGAACATTTATTAAACATTTATTGTGTTCCTGAACTTGAAAATCATACCTTGGATTTTTTTTTAAATGTCTATAACTCAGAGTGAGGGTACTGTAGATTCAGCAGAATTTGCTTTAGAGACCCATTTCATTGAACTGATGATTGAATTAGGGCATTGATTTTGTGTACATGTTAATATCTGTGTACATAAATCTTATATGCTACTCTGTCTTTCATACTGGTGAGAGCCTTAAAATTTTGTCATATAAGGATAGGTGAACCTGGGGATATTTGTCGTGAAGCAGGTTACCATCTTCACCTTCAATTATTTGGAGGGTTACCATTATTCCTGGAGGATTAGACATCCTCTGTGGCTTAGGATAACTGAACAATGAGAAGAAATGATAAGGAAGTGAGTTTTAACTCAATGTAAGGTCAAATTTTCTAATGTGTTAGTTAAAATCACCTGGGGTTCTATTTGGAAGGATTGAACCTCAATATAGTGTTTGACAAACTTCTGTGGACCTGTCGGGGTCCTTAGCTTCTATGAAAAGTATGACAATTTCACGAGAGAAAGAATAGTTTCTTTCCAGTATCAATTTATGAGGGAAGAAATGGTAGACAGAAGCAGAGCCATGTGGTAAAAATCACCCTGAATTGCAGATTGCTCAACCTAATCTTATGTCATGTCTATATTATGGTCAAATAATCTGCTCATTGTCAGAAGAATCATAATGCCTGAATTATAATCTATATTGCAAGTCAATTTTTACTCCTTTAGAAGTAATTTCAGGGGGGTAATGTTAATTCTCAGAAGAAATTGTATGTTTTATAATCTATGATGTAAAGTTTAAATTCTTTGAGAATAGTTTCAGGATAAGGATTGTACCATCTCCCCAGAATCCAGATGACTGAACCTGTTTGGTGGAGGCACCAAAAAGATGCCTGAAGAGCCTTCACTGGATCATGAAGACCCAAATTTGAACTTTGGGGCGCAGTTGAACTATGGAGGTTGATCAAATTGGATGCATTTATTTTGAATGGACAGTTTATGCCAGAAAGGGGGACTGCCTCCTTAATGGTTTTTTGTCAATGTACCAAACATTGGTTTTGTTCTTTCTCCCTTTTATCTCTAAATTATTGTAAACTCTAATTTGATTATATTTTCCTGATCCATTGGGGAGATTTATCTCCCAAAGGATCACAGGGGGTTAATGTGTTAGTTAAAATCACCTGGGGTTCTATTTGGAAGGATTGAACCTCAATATAGTGTTTGACAAACTTCCGTGGACCTGTAGGGGTCCTTAAAACTACATTTCCCATGGTCCAACAGGTTTCCTGGGTTTCCTGTTTTGGATTATGTATTCAAGGTGAGGGACTGTTTTAAATAGGGGGAAGTGACTTGGAACTTCCTCTTTAGCTACCTGAGCGCGAAGGTATGAAAGGTAAAATGGCAGAGACAGTTTTGAATTCTTACAAGTGCATGGTCTAATGATTTTTATCCCTATCAGCATGGCTTTAATTAAAATACTAATTTATATTATTATATCAGTCTTTATTATTTTTAATTGTAACACTAACAATTAGAGTTGTCCAAAAATGGAACTCATTGCCTTAGTCTTAATGTAGATAGTGAATTTTCCATCACAGAGGGGCTTTCAACAGAGGTGCAGTGATTACTATTGGAAGTGTTTCTTTAGGTTGGGTTTAGGGTAGTCAGTGTTTCCTAATCTCAGGACCATCTTAAATTTTTACTTGTTAGCAAGTCTTTTACTGCTTGTGATCCTTACTTCTTAAAACCCAGAAGCATAAAAATATGACATTATTTTTCTTCTTATCTTCTTCCTTCTTCTCTTTCTCCATTCCATAATTGCTTTCTTCCAGTGATTCCTGTTCTCTGTTCCTTAATGAGAGCTTCATCAGTGAGGCTGTGGAGGGTAGGGAAGTCCATTGATAGGGCATTTAGCTATTTTACTCATTCACAGTATGGTTTGAATTGAGAAGCAACAGTGTAGAATATTTTCAAGATCATAGGGTCATAGGTTCAAAGCAGGAAGGGACCTTAGAGATCATCTAGTTCAACTTTATCATTTACTAATGGGGAAACCAAGGCCCATAAAAGTAAAGTGACTCGCCTGAAGTCACAAGTTAATAAATAAACAACATTTACTAAATTCCTGCTGTGTGTTAGGCTCTGTAATAAGATTATAATATAGTAAATGGCAGAGTTTGTAATTGTGTTCTCTATTTTAAGTTCTTTGGCTTTACTACAGTGCCATATTGCCTTGCCCATTCAACTCTAAGATTTTTGATTCTAAATATTAGAAACAGCTATCAGTAAGTCAGATTATTCTTCCCTTCCCTTAGTCTTGATGACTGACAAAGTTAACATTACTCTACCCCATTGGAATTAACCCAATATGAGCAACAGGTAAAAATGAAAAGCATTTAGACCCTGGTGTGGTATAGACAAAGGAATGGGAGTAGTTTGAATATATTTGTTGCTGAACTCATGAATTAGACTTCTTCAGGGCCAATAATTAGCCATGGGATAGCTAAAGGAAGGCTTTGGCAGGCAAGGGGAACTACTTGTATTTTTATTAAATTCTAATTAGAAAGCATTTATAATGTTCCCATTTATGTGCATGGTATTATTATAGGCACTAGAGATGGAACAACAAAGATGAATGGTTCTTGCCCTCAAGTTTTTATTCTACTTGGCAAGCAAATCTACTCGATTAGTGTTATTTGACTGAATAGTTTTACTCTTCAGGGGTAGAATGAGGTTCAGATGTTAGGGAGACTTTGTCATGCTCCTGTTCTCCAAAGTACATCATAATCATGGGGGTCATTTCGGACAGAGCTTAACTGGTTTACAGTATGTATTGGACCTAAAGGTTCATGGCCATTAAGGATTCCCCCTTGGCAGTATTACTTATACCTTTGCTGTGAGGCAGTGCACTGACCTAGCCATGGGCAGACAAGACTTTTGGGCAAGAAGAAATAAAGGATGCAGACATAGATGGCGCTTGATTTCTTCATATCTTTCCTTTGTGAAACATAGTGGAAAGAACATTAGACTTGCGAGGGCTCTGAATTTAAATTCTTCCTTTGAAATTTATGACTTGTATAATCCTAGATATAGCAACTTAAACTCTTGGTTTTAATTTCCTCATACATTAACTGAGGATAATAATAATTGCATTATCTAACTCAAGAATGGTTGTAAGGAAGGAACTTTGTAAACCTTAATATATTGTTGAAAATGAGCTTCTTCTTCATCTTCTGAGAATAATATAGAATTAGTATACCATAGTTAATAATAACAGGGCTTATAAATAGGATGAACCAGTTTCAAATCTTCCCTGATTTTAACCAACTATGTGACACTGGTCAAGTCTTTGTGCCTTAGATGCTTTCTATGACTTATCTACTAAAACCTAGAAGGGTTGTTAATTTCTTGTTAGAGGGTATTCCTACCCTGGGAGTTTCCTTGCTAAGAAATTAAAAAAAAATCAAAACACAGAATCTTTTATGTATTTCTGTATTTGAAATTACTTAAAAAAGTGGAACATACTAAGAAACAAAGTGAGAAGAACTACTTGGGCCTCTAACCTAGAGATGTCACATTGCTTCTTTCTCTGTGAATTTCTTGATAGAGGATCTTCTTTCTCTGCCCTTGTGTTATGTTCTTCTGATTCAGCAGAATTACAAGGAAGAAGTTTCATATACATTAGATAAGGTTGTTTAGACTTTCCTTCTTAAATAGACCCAAAGAGGCAACTGGTCCTAGAGTATGAACTCTAGGTGCAAACTAGGAGCAAATAAAATCTACTTCTGAAGTGTTGCTTGTGTTGCCTTGCCTAATGTGACTCTGGACAAGACCTTTTTTACCTTAGTCTGGTCATATACAAAATGAGCAGGAGAAGGAAATGGCAAATTACTCCATATTCTTTGTCAAGAAAACCTCACATGGGTTTATGAGGAGTAGGACTTGATTGAAATGACTGAACAACAACAATTACAACAAAAATGTTCACAGCAATCCTTGGAGGTTCTACGTATTCCCTTTTGTGTAAATTCTCTGTGCCTTTGCTTGTGAGGATGTCAAGTGGGCACAATATGGAGATTGTGTATCTGCTCTGGGGTAGAGGCTTTGGAAATATGATTTGTCTTCTTACCACCTTGGGCTATGCAGGCAAGTTAGGGATGGAGGAATTGATCAGTGATCAGTTGAATATCCTCAGTCTCATTTGAGACCTTCTTCCTCCAAGAGCATGCCTACTAGGTGAGGGAAAGAACATGAATCATGTAACCATGGAAAAATGTTTTTAATTAATTAAATAATTTTAAAAAAGAGCATGCCTACTCCAGAGAATAGAATAGAAAATAATGAGGTTTCATTGTATATATATATGTATGTATATATAATACTCCATATAACTTTTGATCAACACAAAAATGCCAGTGATATTTTTCAAAAATCTTGACAATGCAGAGCATTTCAGAGATTTAAAAAACATAACCATGGGGAAAAATTACCCCATGCAACAGACCCAAAGTAGTAGTTTATTTATTTTTTCCCCCTAGAGCTGTTGGGAAATCTAGCATATTCCCCATTATAGAAATATCATTAATACCTTAAGAGTAAAGAGAATAGACTTTAAAACTGAATTGACAATTAAATTCTTCTGTATAGGAAATACTTTTCAATGCATCATAAAGTCTTATATGTATTTAATATAACAAGAGCAATAATACATCAGCAAAATGTACTTAAATATATTTTGAATACATCATGAATGCATACTAAGTGATTATTCACAGACTTTCCTGGGGAAGTGATATTTAAAAACTTTTTTAAAAAAGCCCTTACCTTCCATCATAGAATCAATACTGTGTATTGGTTCCAAGGTAGAAGAGGAATAAGGACTAGGCAGGCAGTGACTTGCTCAAGGTCATACAGATTAAGTATCTTAGCCCAGATTTAAATCCAGGACCTCTTATCTCTGGGCTTTGCTCTCACACCTCTGAGTCAGTAGATGTCCACTTAAAAACTTTTTTTTTCATAGAAAGTGGAGTGGAATGAACATTAAATTAGGCATCCAAAGTCCAGAGTTAAAGTCTCAGTTCTTTTCCACTTTCAGTAAAGTGGGAATAATCTTACTTATTAGGTCATAAGCTCCTAGAAGGCAGTGACTATCTCCCCCCTCCCCATTTTTTATTTTTTAATTCCAAATTTTGTATAATTTCTATTCAAATAAAAAGATTGTGCAGAAATGAAATTGCAAACTTCTTATATATTTAGCTTACTTTTCTTCATAGCTACATAATAAATCTCACATGAAACTTTCAAAGCTTTCCTGTTTGATTGTGTTTCCTTCTGGATATCTCATTCTCTTCTTTCTATCTATATATTTAATTGATTAATAGAATTTATCCACAAGTGTCCCAGCCCCTCCCCATTCTCCCTGCATTACAGAAAATGTCATCTAGGATGCTGACATACAAATTCAGTCTTTGATATCTTCACCTTTCAGTTCATTTGTGAACTGAATTCACAATTCATCCTTCTGGTATTAATTCTGTAGCAGTGAATAATGTTCTCTTTGTTCTACTCTTTTCACAGTGTAGAACTGAATTGGTTTACCAGTGGGTCAATATGAGGAAAAGGAGAGAGAATGGTTAATGTAGAGGAGATAGCCTGGGAGAGAATTGAGGGGTCAAGGGATTGAAGATCATGGTGTAGACAGAGTACATTTTTGTAAGAAAAGACAGAGGTGAAAAGCCAACAGATTGTGATCGGATAAGGGGATTTCAGAATTCTTCAACAGAAGTGGTAATCTATGGGTGATGGCAAGATCAAAGGTATAAACATCTTTGTGACTAAAGTGAGGTAGAGCGATTCATGGGAAATGATTAGGCTGAGGAACTGAATGATTAAGATATTTGAGGGGAAGTCAATAAGTATGTTGAAGTTGCCTAGTATGTAGACAAAAGTTGTGCTTGAGAGAAAAATTGTGAGTCAGGTACCTAAGTCAAAGAGGAAGAAAGGGAAGTAAACTAGAGGTCTATAAACAATTGCTTCTAGCATTTTGATTGGATGTAAATAGCATGACCTCAAAGGGAAAGATGTTACTGAGTGATAAAGGTAGAGGGAGATTCTGGAAGTGGCAATGGGGAAGAAGAAGGATTCCAACTCCTCTACAGTGACAAGTAAGCTGAGGAGAATGGGTAAAGTAGTAGCCAGTATTGGAAAGGGTTGCCAGAGATGCTATGCCATCAGTGGGGGGGAGGTACTGGGTTTTAGAAAATAGCTAGTAAGTAGAAGTGGAAAGAAAAAGGTTTAAGACAGAGAGAATTTTGTTGCCTGTGGAAGAAGGATTCCAGAGGACACAGTGGAAAGTTTGGGTGGTGTTTGATAAAAACCTTGGAGTAGAAAGCTTGGGAGGAATAAAAATAAGGAATTAGATGGTAGGGGTAAGGTGGGGAATGAGATTTCGATGTTAATCTATAGAAGTTCAGAGTATGCAAATGATTATCATTGGGAGGAGGGCACTATTCCTCTTTTCAGTGGCAGTTGAAGATTGGGCTACAGGCAAGTGCAAAATAAGATGGAAGGCACATGGTCAAATGGCCCTACCGCACAACTCCTCTTTTCTCCAAAGGCTGGAGCATTAGTCAGGAAAAAGGAACTAGAGATGAAGGCAAACCTGCCAATCAGAAAAAAGAAGTCCCATTTCCCACTAATTTTCCTTTTCCTCTTCCCCCAAAGGACAGGCACAGCGGGAGGTGGAAGGCTTAAAATCAAAGGAATGTATTGCTTTTCTTTGCTCTGGAGGTTCTCCACCTCCCAGCTGGGAGACTGGGTTAACAGGAGGAGGTGAAAGTTGCCTTATGCTGACACAAATAGAAATCATTGCTTTGGGGCCAATGTAAAATTCCTGACCCAGCCCTTTGTAGCTTTTTCTCAGGGCTCTTGCTGCTCTCAGTAGGAGATGGAAGGCACAATGAATGGGCTGTCTGAGGTCTTCTTACCTCAAGAGGCTGGCTATGAAGCAGCAGTGATAGATTCTCTACACAGAGGGAAGTTTAAATGTTCAAATGTAAGTTCTAAATATTTAAAGCATTCCGGAGTTAGTATCTAGCAGCTTCTCGTCAGCAAGGAGGCTACTTGGTACCCTTTATCTTAGTATCTTTTTGTAATTTATTATTTTACTAAATCTCAAATTTTCCGTCTCAATGAACTCTTACACTGCTCAAATTCAAATAACCAGAGGTGGAAACCTGATTGAACTGGATTCTAGAAACCTAGGATTAAAACACTACTCCTATTCAATATCAAGCCACAAAACCGTGGGCTGGTTTTGTCTTGTGTTTGGGAGATTTTTTTTTAAAGGAATAACTGAGGATAGGGGCCAGTGAATGTAATTTTCCTTTTGGTGCAGTAAATAGAAATCTTTCCATATCTTCAGAAAATTTAGTTCTTTTTTTGCAAAACCAGCAAGAAGGATCAGTGTTCTGATATGCTTAAGAATTTTCTTTTTTGTATCAAACACATATCTGATAAGCCTGCTGATGTGTTGTTCAGCATTCAGAAGTCTTAGAGACATTTCTACTTATCTTACTTTGACAGACAAGTTAATCAGTGTTTGGGTTTGAATTATAAGGTGTTACGAATGACCACACAAGAAAAAAATTACAGTTGCAAGGGTAAAAGTATTTATTGAAGGATACACATTTGTGCTCCCACCTAGTTAAATTCTTACTATACCTACTGTTGTTGGGATACTGCCTCATATTCAGGGGTTATTAACCTTTCTGTGCCATAGATCCCTTTGGCATTCTAATGAAGTTTGAGTCTCTCCTTGGAATATTTTCTAAGACATGAAGTAAAATACATAGGATTGCCAAGGAATCCAATTACGTTGAAATTCAGTTAACAAAACTAAAACAAAAATCATGGAGAACCCTTTTAGGTCTATATATTGCCATCAAGACTTAGTAGAGATTAGAGTAGGGCCGGCCAAAACTCAGTACACTTCCACTGGAGCAATAAACATCTGTGAAAGGTAATATCAGCTAGCACAAATCAAATGTTGCCATCATGAATAATTGGTATTCAAGAACTCTAGCTCTGAATTAACTGTCCTCGTTCTGACTCCATACTCCACTCTGACTCTTGGTCTGGCCATGTTCCTTATTTAGGTCAATGAGAAGTGTTTGTTCTAAGCAGCCAACTCAATGCACAAATGACCATTTTTTATTATTATTAAATAATAGGATTTGAATGCTAACCAAGAAAGAGATATCATATTTACTGTACCATCAAATATTCTAACTGGGGTCTTCCTGACCAGATTCACAGAATCATTGAATTTCAGAAGTGGAAGGGGCCTCAAAAGATCCTTAGTTTAACCTATTGACATAGGGAATGTCCACTCAAACATACTATAATAGTGACCATCCAGCCTTTGCTGGAAGATCTCCAAGGTGTAAAATTTATTATCTAGATTCGAGTAATAGATATATGCTGGCTGTGTGATTTTGGATAAGGCACTTAAACTCTTGGTGTCCAGATAACACTGGATATCAGAGTTCTAGAGCTAAAAAGGACTTCATAGACTTTCTGATGCAATTCTCTCATTTTACAGATGAAGAAACCAAGGTCCAGGGAGGTGAAGTGATTTGCTCAGGGTCACACAGATAATAATTGTTAAAGGTGGGATATGAATCCAGTTCCTCTAATGTC
Source organism: Gracilinanus agilis (assembly GCF_016433145.1). NCBI lineage: Eukaryota > Metazoa > Chordata > Mammalia > Didelphimorphia > Didelphidae > Gracilinanus > Gracilinanus agilis. Next base: position 633,558,155 of record NC_058131.1, read on the forward strand.
AAGTCAGTTATTTCTATTTTATCATAGCAATAATTTGCAAAAGATTTAGAGATCTCCATTGATAGAGGGATTTCCTTGCTAGGAATTTCCCATACAAGTAAAATCCAAGGGGCACACAATATAAAAAAAACAGACATTCAAAATATATTTATATCATGGAAATCAAATAGAGTCTTTGAAGATGATTCATAGATGAAGAATATAACTGATGTCCTCTGTTACTGTTACTCTGTTTCTCTCTCTCTCTCTCTCTTTTTCTCTCTCTCTCTCTCTCTTTCTCTCTCTTTCTCTCTCTCTCTCCCCTCCCAGCCCTCTTTTCCTCTTCCTTCCTTCTTCCTTCCTTCTTCCTTTCTTCCTTCCTTCCT